>NW_027248354.1:250000-330000 GCF_041260155.1 Ptychodera flava | reverse complement strand
ATACGCCTCACACGGGTGTCATTTATATTGTAATGAATTGGGTTTATTGACAGAATATTGAAAAAACATAATACAATAAATCCTCGTCAGTGATAGTTACTCTGGCAGTAGAAGTATATACGTCTAGTCTTATCAGACGTCTGTCTGTCACTCTGCGTCGTGTGCTCAATTAAACTGCTATCAGAATATACAATCTGCGTAACATCTCCTTGCTCGTTTATTTTGTACAGGTTAAAGGTACAATTGTTTAACACAACTTCGTAACAGTCAAAAAGTATGTAGTTCTTATATGTCATATTGTAATATTTCATGCGTCCAAAAGTGTCTGATAAATGCCAATACATGTCGAGTCATCAGCAGTCAATTTCAATGCTTGTTAATGAAGTTTGTAATCTTGGTCATTCCTTCCATTTAGGGGTCACATTTATAGGTTAAGTTCTGCTTAGTGCTAACATTTTCTAGTCTTTTTACTGGATATTCAACATTCTGTGGCGCGTCCTACTATTAATGAATCTGTTGTAAAACACGTGAGCACTTTCAGTTCATATCTGGGTTTTTTTACTTGTGCACTGCTTCACATTTAAATGTCAAAAGAATGCTGGTGTAGCACCAGTGCCGTACTGGCCTGGTACACGCCAAATAATATAGTGCAATATGTTGCGATACATAAAGACATGTAGCAAGATGTTGCAATATGAAAACTTGTAGTGCAATTTGTGTGAACAGAAATCGAATTTCAGCCACCCCCCACCCCAAAACACAGAAGTTGCATTTGCCGTGCGCATGTTTTAAAGGGGAAGTTCACAAAGGATGATTTTTACATGTGTGCTAGCTTTGTGGTCCTTTAACTTGCATCATGTCATATGGAAGGGACCATCTTCGGACAGGTATGGTCCCCACATTGTCCACTCACAGTAACACAGTAGTAAAAAGCAACACAAAATCGGACAGTGGGCAGTTTATTATAAGTGCATAAATGCAAGGATACTCAGTATAAACAAAAGTTATGTAAATCCAAGAGCCTGGTTTTAACGGATATCCTTATCCATGCTAGGGGCTCTGAACAGGTATGTGGTGTGTTACATTCTGAAAGTTTGGAAAATTTGGTGCAAATTTGTAGCAGCTGAAACGTTTTAAAGTTAACAATTTGTATATGTGTGACATCACTGTTCAATCACGCGACAAACCTGTGTCTTTTGAAATCCTGTGGTTCTTTAAATCTTTGTTATGCAATAAAAACCTTGAAAACTTTGTATTTTGGTTGATTTTGGAAATTACCCTTAGCAACTGTTGCTGAGCAAATTCAATCCTTCAGTATCGCCTTAAATGGCTCATATGTCAAGTTCATGTGCACTGCAGTGCCATTGAATTCAGTTGTAGTGGAAATATGAAACTTTTAAAATTGCAAAAAATAATTTCTGGCTGCTGGTGAAATTTTGACGGGTATTGAGGCGATCTCATGAACGGTCTTGAATTTTTAGAAATGTAAGCTTATGTGACCTCAAGCTAGCACATCTGTAAAAATCATCCTTGGTAAACTTCCCCTCTAATTATCCACGGCCCCTAACTGGATCATAGGCTGTACATATACTTTGGCATTCAGCATGTCCACTCAAACAAATCTAATCATGGAGTAAGGCACCTGTCATTATTTTACAGCCTGGGAGGTAGGAGGAATGGGAGAGGGGTGACCCGGTCACTCAAAAAATTGAAAGCCACAATAGGGCTGCTTAAAATGTGGAGAGACAGAAAGGGGGTTACTTAATTTTTTGTACAAAATAAATTGAAACACCTCTCAGAATGCACCATGGCATACATCAATTTCTCAACATGTTTGACTCGAGAGGGGGGACATTGCCTTCTCGTGCTCTCCCCCTTGAGTTATTTTAACAGTTATACTAGTGAAAACATAGGGCCAATGTCCCTGTAGCTACTATACACTTGAAGACGTACAAAGTATAATATTAGATAATATGCACTCAGACTAGAAACGAGAGCCAAGAGAGAATTGTCTTGCAGGCCAATAATTTCCTAGCCATCAGCCTCTAACATAAATGATATCATACCAGTATATTGATGGCGCAAATACAGCGATCTGATCTATCGAGACGCTAAAATGACAGTGGTACATGTATATTTGCAATATACCATGGCTGGCATATGCGCGAGCTCTCAGCTTCAGCAAAAATCTTTTTGACGTTCCACTCCAGGATTTCAATATACTGTTATGATATAATAGCAATAAATCACACCCAGTGACGGTATACCACTAGATTTTGACCAGTTCACTTCATATATGCACTCACTATCACTTGTGCATATATGTGGCTATCACTCGTGCATATATGTTGTGAACTGGTCAAAATCTTGTGGTATACCGTCGCTGGGTGTGCTTTATTGCTTAAATATACAATCATACATGTGGATGTTAAAGCAACTATAAGGGGCTGATATCGCCATGTGAAGTAATGAAAACAATTGCTGTAATAAAGGAATAACGATGAACACAGCACATACTATGAATATTTGAAGCACATTTCAGAACATGCTGTGCTGTTTGGATGGTTGAACCAGTGCAAAAAAAAATTGAAGCCAATTGGAGAAGCGTTTCAGCGAAACTGTGAATAGGCTAGATAAAAGAACCTTTTGAATTCTTAATAAATGTCAAGGGTATCAGACAAGAACTTCTGACAGATATGTGGAAACAAAAATTTTGACCAAAAATGGCAAATTTTCCAAAATTTGAACAAATCTAACATATTTCACCCCAGGGACCTATGGACCTACTTGCATACAAAATATCGAATCTGTCTTATCAGCAATTTTGAAGATCTTAAAGTATCATAAGTTCAATATATCATATTTAGTTCATCTGTTTGAGCCTGTATACCAAATGTCAAAGCCATCAAACAAGTTTTTGGAGAAATAATTTTTTCTGACCAAAAATTGCCCCAAAATACAAAATTGTAGATTCCATCATAATTTGAATATATCATATTTTGATCATCCCTAAGAACCTTGATACCAAATAGCAAAGCTGTCAGACAAGCGGTTTTGATAAAATAAATTTTTGACCAAAAATAACAAAAAATTTCTTAAAAATACAAATTTCCATATTTCATCACAATTTGAACAAATCTAAGTTTGGTCATCCCTATGGAACTGACTACCAAATATCAAAGCTATCTGACCAGCGGTAATGAAGAAGAAGATATTTGACCAAAAACGTCTTTTTGAGCTAATTTGCATATTTTCAACAATATCAGAATACCAAAGAATAATGGTTTCTCATAATCATATTTTGCACCTATACAAGAAACATTAAATATGTAAGTACTACGGTACTCAAGATATTTGAGTGGACGGACATCTTCACAAATGGACATACATACATAAATACATACAGACGGAGGATGCACGCCGGACGGATACCAAACCCAATAGTTTCTATAGACTAAGTCTATAGTGGCTAAAAACAGATTTAAAAATTTCGCAGATCGCATCAGACTGAAAAATTGCACACATCAATTTCTCAACATTTTCACAGGGACTAGGACAAAAGTGAGCTTTAGTGAATTCATCCTTTCTCCTCACAGGGACATATATTTTAATTCAGTTCAATAACCATTTTGTTATGTAACATGCAGCATGATGCTGTATTCAGGCTTTTCATTTAAAAGCTGGCAGCTGTGGAAATTGTATGGCTGGTAAGGTTGCAAATAAATAATCAAATAATGAATGGACTGAAAAATAATGACTGTGACTGATGGTCCTCTAAAATTTTTTACAGAAACGTAAGATTTTGCAAAAAACACAAAAGGTAAGAGATTTCCTATCCCTGCATATTCTTTGGTCTTCAATCTCTTGCAAACTCAGAACTTTTTTGTTTTTTACATCATGCACTCTTTTGCTTTTGAATATTGTGACTCAAAAACTGATCATGCAAAAAATGGAATAATAATATGTGTTCAATGCCATTTTCAAACAGTTTTACCTAATGCAAAATAAATTGCAACACCACTCAGACTGCACCATTAGACACATCAATTTCTAAAAAGTTTCAATGCGATAGGGGGACTCCTCTTTTGTTCTCCTCATTTGGTTTTTTTACAGTTTTATGTAGGAAATAAACAAACTGGAAAAAACTCTCAGATTACACAAGACTGCATCACTGCAGATGCCAATGTCTCCAAATTTTCAGTGTTAGATACACGACAGGCACTATGACACTTCCCCCAGTCTCTCGCATGTTCTACCCTGTACTTTAAAATTCTGCCCAGTCCTTGTGAAAACCCTGTAATGATACCCATCCAAATTAAATGATACTTTTATATGGTTGGATACTGGTTATAGCATGAGCTTTGATATCTATATTTTGTTGTGACCTGGAATTTCATTTCGTTGTTATACCTTTTTTAACCATCATGACATAACTGATGATAATCTAGCAAGATTCACTAGGATTTGAAAGGTCTTTACTATTTCTGTATTTTTGTAAATTTATAAATGCATGACATGTGTTGGTATTCAACTTATCTAGGTGGGGGGGGAGTTCAGTCGAAATTTCTGTGTTCGAGAGGTGGGGGTACTCAAATTCCTCAAGTTTGGCAGGGGGTACTCGAAATTTGGAGTGTCTGAGGAATTTCCCTTTTGACCCCCTGAGGCCGTAAGCAATGACAGCTTCCTAATAATACAACCAAGGTAGAATTACTTTTTGATTAAATGAACAGACAATCCATATGTAATAGATTTTTTGTTAAAAACTATAATTTTGACTTCTATGTACCATTAGAAAATTTCCATTTAAAGGCAATAACAATGAATCTGCAACAACTTTGCAAGCCTGCTTGAGTTTCTGAAACAACCAAACATGCACGTACAGGGGAGGAGACTCCCTTTTCCCACTATGTTATATAGCATGTACCAGCATGTATAGGATGTATCACTCTGGGATACTGTGCTATGGTAACTGGTCAACTGGACCTCAGTCAACTGGACCCCAGTCAACTGGACCCCTTACCAAAGTCAACTGGACCCTAAAATATTTTTTGCCAAGGCATCCTTGCCCTAATACTGTGTATTTTTGAGGTTATGATCCAATAGCAGTGACACTCTGGGATGTGATAAACACAAATCTAAACCAACTCCTAGAACTCTTGATGACCCCGACCAACGAAAAACAATAATCTTCAGACTTAAAACACTCAAGATTCAAGATACTTTATATTGAGTGTATTCATAGACCCTTGGAGCCTATAGTGTACTTTGTAAGTGATTAGAAGCATGTACGTCCATGTTAGAACCAGAAGGGGTGCAGCTCTTATCATGAGGGAAAAAAAGATACCTCCCTGCTCTGGTACACTGGCAATATGCACAGAACTATAAAATGTAAATGTGAACTTTACAGAGATGACTTCCAACAAATTTGCATCTAATGAACAAGGCTATAACGCTGATATACAGCATAATGTCATGCAAATGTAACCTACAAGCCCTCAAATGAAAATACACTTTGTGATTTTCAAAAATGGAAATGAACTTAAATTTGAGTTACGTTCGATGCCATGATTGGCCACAGGCACGAGTACTTGCATACATTGCATCTGCAAGCAGAAACTCTCCAACGCTTTATACAGTGCCCTTCGCAGTATATCCTGCAACAACCGACTGTGTGCCTGAAGGGTTCGATGTGAAATATTGTTTTGCTTTTCGAGCAACGAAGGCCATTCCCTGTACAATTATGTTTCCCCTTTTACATTTGACTCCACCAGCTTAACTTGTTTATTTGCTCAGATAGATCGCACAGCCCACAGTCCCTCTTCATAGAGGGACTAGTGCATAGACCAACACCTGATTTTATATCGAGTACACGCCGTCCGCCATGTTCTGACCACAAGCGTGACTAAGATTAGAACAAACTTATCAATAGTTTAGCTGATAATACAAAATATTCATTGCAGACAAGCTACATTAAACAACAGCCCGATTATCACTTGCTATGATTAGTTGCCCTTCCATTTCCTTTGCTTTACTTCCTTTACTGTTTACTTGATTTTACTGTGTAGGCCCTGCGCGCCGCGGTCGTTCACGTCCGTTCCTGCACATCGCACTAAAAAAAACGTGGAGATCGAATGGCCCCATCCACGTCTGTTTCTGCCCGTCGCTAGGAAAAAAGGCACGAGTGAAGCAGACTATATCTGAGGGAACTGTAATTGTGACGGTATTTCTATGTGTAATCATTTGAAATTCAGAAAGCGCATCAGAAACTGATTACCCTACCTTTCATCGTCAACTGTATCTCCTCCCGACTTCCACTGCTGCTGCTAGAACACGAACTCGAACTTGAAGACAGTCTTTTCCGAGTAGGAACAGTGCACTTCCATACACCCGAACTTGATAAATAGCGTTTCTTGTGATCGAAGAAAGTGCGGATAGCCAACAGCGTGCAAAATTAAGAGAAAATGGCTTCAGGTCATAAGGGCCTGCACCAAGCCAAAGCTTCAGGTCCTTACAGAAAACTGCCGGTCCTCAATAAATGCAGTTGTTAACGACCATTAAATCAACTTTTGCACCAATAGTAGGCTTTTGAATGTTGTAATATTTAATTTTCCATGTCCTTTTATCAATAGTGTCAGTAGGTATTCACTCAAAAGACCATTGTTCACATAGATTGCAGAATAGTGTAAGTGAATGATCATGAATCATTTATCTACATGACCTGGAATCTGAAAAAGATCACAGCCCTCATCTTCCTCACAGTCATTTTTCTACCAAGGAGGGGGGACTACGGGACTAACAGAATAATTTGAAATTTGTTTCTAGTCATGTCAAATCCCCACTCTCGGACTATAAAATGATGTAAAACAACTAGTGGCCGGGTAAAACAGGCTCACGCACTGGCTACATGTGGCTGATGAAAGCGAGAAAGTTTCTCACATGGCGAACAGTGTTCTCTACATTGCTGTATACAATTGTACACTACACCAGGACCGGCGTGTGATTTTGTGATTTGAAAATGGTTGGCGAGCTGAAAATTGCTTCTGAATTAGCCAACGCAAGTGGTAGAAGAGTGAGTGAATAACTTAGTACCCTGAAAACAATCATGAGTAAGGGAAGTGTATGTATAATGTTTTTATGCAAACGTTGATCATTATGTCTTTTTATTGTAATGTAAAAAAGAAGGGAAAATACCTGGTTTGTATTTTGATACGACGTATGGATTACTTTCAAAATTTTTCAAAAAATAAATACGCTTATTTTTAAAAATTGCCTCTGTTGCATTAATGAAGAAGCAGGTGAAGTTATATTTATAATTACAAGGACAAGTGTCGTAACTCTTTTCGATTATAGAAATTGCAGACAACATGAATGGCACACAACGCCACTCGCGGAAATGAATGCATATTTTCTGATCGGAAAGTTTGTTTGAGCGATTGCCGGGTCTCATCGCCCTTTGAAAGCTTAAAGTTATTGAAATGACCCTGAAACGTTTGACAGATACTCGATATTGCTGAAAACCATCGACACGATCAGTTAACACTTTCACCGCGGGAGGGCGCATTCTGCGCCAACAGCCAGACTGCGGGAGGCGCGTAAACGCGCCAAGAACGTACGCGTTTACCGGTATATGCGTTCGATATACGTTATCTTTGTCTCATCATGTTTGTTGACTATTTCCTCAAGCCTAGCGTAGCGTACGAGGTAGAGGTCAAACCTAAATGAGCATGCGCGCCAAATTTGTAAACAAATGCCGCCATACTCGGTCACTTCTCCGCCGTAATTTGTAAGGATCGTGTGATCAGTTGTTATTTTTCTGTCAGAGGGTATTTAAAAATGGTGACGCGGGCACAGTTTAACACTGACTAAGCCCTTGAGCATGTTTTTCTAGACAGTGATAGTGGAATTGTCGCTGATCGTGAAACTGAACTCGACTGAGATAGCGGAAGTCAAATTTCAAATTATAATTCTAATACCGAACTTGAATATGTTCCCGAACCAGATGAGCAAAGACAGACAATGCAAGCACGACAGGAAGGTAGGCCAGCTGAGCATGCTGAGAGAAAAGTGCGACAAAGGGTCGGTGACCGACATCACAAATGTTGATTGGGTATCCTGTGGATGTTGTACGACATCAATCTATCAATAACAATTACACATCGGACTAGCTACCATTATATAAGCTTATATATTATATATCTCTCTTTTTAATGTCAGATGATACCTGTTGTTCGAAAATGAACTTGTAATAAATATGCATATTAACCTCATTTATGTGGAATATGTTTTAGAGTATGTGTTCCCCCTACTTAATTTGAGTAAATAAAGTGTAAGTAGTACTTTTTAAAGTGTTACGCTGAAAAAAATTACATTTATACATTGAAATAATAAGAAATGCAACATTTTTTGAATTTTTTTGTAAAATCCAATATGGCCGCCATTATCACGTGACCTTCTACATGTGTCACATGACCTTTTGTTCATTTTTGTGATGTTCTGTCATAATGCAATACTCACTGAAAAAATTGTCCCGAATACTCGTATAATTACAAAGATACAGCTCATACATTTAAATCAATATTTATAAGACCATATATCCATAGGAAACTACGCACAGGAATGCACGTATAAAAATTAATTACGCAGTGAAAGTGTTAATGATACCGTAAAATCTCAAAAGACGTACTTTTTGCGACATTTAGGCCTACAGCCCAGGATGACGGTGAGTTTTGCATGCCTGTCGTAAAACGGTATACATCGAAACAATTTGAAGCCCTACTCTCGGCCCTGAGAGTGAATATACACGACGGATCATGCAACTCGACAAAACTGTTATGATAAGGCCGCTCTGTTTTACAAAATGTACACTTGTTATCACGTCGATATGTCGTTATAACAGTCAGCCTTGTGAACTTTGGTTAAAGACCAACGAGCAAGTAAGATGTTCTTGCGGTCCACAAACAACCGCAGCGAACGTGAACTTGACTGTCGTCGACTGCGGGTAGCACAATTGGGCTGTCGTGTAACATCTAGTCCTTGTATCGGGTGTAGTTCAAAACCATAGAGGTAAAAAAACCCTCAATGTTCAAATTACCAAATATGTTTAGTCAACAGCACTGTTCCCGTATTAAGTTTTTGTCTTACACTCTTCTATGAACCGGTTATGTTTTGAACGCTTTAATGGAAAATCAAAGAAAAGAAACAGAGTCAATTTGATAAATGAAGGGCTGTATTATGTACATTTGTATACATGTGTAATTCCGAACACTTAAAGTGTGGAACTAGTGACATAGTGTGATACTGGGTGTTGTTGTCATAATACACAGATATGCTAACATTACCAGGCTTACACTCACTAGCTAGATGAGTATTATTATAATATTGTTGAACCAAAATAAATCCATTCAATTGCTAGAATCCGCATACACGGACGTAATTCATACTAATCTGAATGTAATCAGCTACACCGTGCTATGCGCTCGATCGGAGGGATTAGACTCTTCGTAAATGTAAAAAGTCGCAAGACAAAAAATTACTTTGTTGCAACATTGTCAACCCCCCTCCACGGTCTGGCGTACCATAGAGATTGAATTCCCCACTACCAGGACACCAATTGCGATCAATATCCCCTGTTGCCCCTCACTCCCACGGTGGAAATATTGATAGGTGCATGACATTCGTCTGAATCACATGATTCAGAGTCAGTCATCATCTGCATCTGTTATAGGTCTTGATGGAGAAATTTTCATCACTTATTCCAAATTTCAGTCGGTCATAAGAACCCAAATGTTGCTATAAACTTTCGGCCCGACGAGAAATCGTCGGCCTCGGACCGTCGGACTGACGTTAATTTCGCACACTGATTGCCAACTTTTTTGACAACCGGCACATTGCTTTCGACGGTTTGACCGAGCCTTCGGCTTTTTGAGAGAAGATAACAGCACAAGGTCTCTTATGCCGGAGTCAGTTAGCAAGTCTGGAGAATAGACTCTACGAACAAACGTATACTTAGTGAGAATCCGGAAGTACGAACAAACCTATACTTGATGAGAAACCGGAAGTACCTCCGAGCTACATTTGAATTTGTCTTGTGGTTCTTGACGTGAACATTTGTATGCACTCTCGGAACCAGAGTTCTTATCGCGCGTACGCTAATAAGTATCTTTGGCACAGGCAGATTAATATTCATGTTACCCCGAGGTCATTGGAACGTCAATGAACTACTTTTTAACCTGTAGCGCACTGTAGCTATGGTAGTGCCACAGTAACGCGAGGAAGTTCGAATTCGTTCTAGCACTCGCAAAGTTATCTACAATTCAAATATAAACGTCATTTTTTCTCTTCGGTGTTTATTTATTGTTTTTTCTTGAGTATTCTTATATACGGCCTTAGTCAATAACTCTGAGTGCAGGAGGGGTATTACTCAAGAAAATACATCATCAGCAGATGATTTCAGAGGGGATTTGCCCTAAGGTCAGAAGAGGTCAGAGCCTTGTTTCTTCCAGAATAATTACACTATTTAAAAGTAGTTCCAATGCTATTCATATTTTTCCAGTTCGTGTTTTGCTATAAACTTATAGTAATTAGTTTTCAAACCGATGAACATTTTTGCATGGAGGATGGACTTTGTATTTTAAGCGAGTTCGTCACAGTGTCGGTTTTCTAGCTGACATCCGGTTTGCGGATCGGTATGTGGGGATTTACCACGTAAACAGGACACCTTTGGCAGAGTCACTTATCGCCAAATGGAACACACTAGGAATCGTGGGTAATGCGCGATAAGAACTTTGCCTGGAGAGTGATTTGTACGCTTACGCTGTTCCAGTAATTGTTATCTATATTCGCAAAGATAAGAGGTACTAAGCGAGAGCGGGGATAAACAAAAAGCGTCTGCATTCGTCATCACAACCCTTGCAACAATGCAAGAGTTGTTTCGAATTGATCAGATGCGGTGAAAATTTCCAGCCTTGGGATAGGCGAGTTTGATATTGCCCCGTCCAATTCAGTTAGCAATCTTGGTGTAAACTCAACAACGACGGTTCTGCTTCTGATCATATTAGTCATGTCTGCAAGAAAGGTTTCTACGCACTATCTAGAACTGGCAAGATCCAGCCATTATTGGACAAACTACAACGAAAAGATGGTTCATGCATTCATTTCGTCTCAGCTTGATTATTGTAATAGTCTCCTGTATGGTGTTAATAAGACTCAGCTGGGTCGCCTACAATAACTTCAAAATGCTGCGGCTCGTCTCGTCTCCCGGACTCGGATATTCGATCATATCACACCTGTTCTTATTGATCTGCATTGGCTGCCTATTGGTGCTCGCATCAAATTTAAAATTTTGTTAATCACCTATAAAACCATTCATCGCTTCGCACCACTTTATTTAATTGATTTGCTTGAAATTTACACCCCAGTGAGAGATCTCAGATCAGCTGACTCTTTGCGGTTGGTGCCACCTCATGGAAACTTTAATAAGGCATATGGGCAGAGAGCATTCTCTGTTTGTGCACCTGCTCTGTGGAATTCGCTGCCGCCAGTGATTCGCAACGCCAGATCTGTTGACTGTTTTAAACGTCTTTTAAAAACTCATCTTTTTAATCAGTGCTATTTGTGATTGAGTTTTTAGGATCATCTTCTGTATGGTTTTTAACTGGGACTTTTTAACTGGGATTTTTAATTTATTCTGCTGCTTTCATAATGATTTTTTTATCAACGTCTTTTGTTTTATTTTATTTTTTATCAATAATTTTTTTTTAATTTTTTATCACCGTTTTTTGTTTATTGTACGAGAATGGTACAGGTTTGATAGATTTTGACATTGTTTGTTTTCATTTTCTTCTATTGCTGTTGCTGGTTTTTAGTATTTGTTGTGTTTGTTTGTTTCTTTTTAAAATATGTAAATCGCACTGAGACGTATGTGTAGTGCGTGTAAGAAATAAATATTATTATTATTATTATTATTAGTATTATCAATGCCACGATACACACGTAAAGTAATATGACATTACACTGGTCCGATAATCATTTCCATTCAAGGTAATATATTACCAGGTCCATGGGACAATTGTGATTTACAAATTTAAGTGGGACCATCCTGAACCATTGATAATTAGTGGTGGTTCCAGGTGTCCGGAATGGGTACGTGTACCCTGCTAGCATGCTACACCCGTCAGGGTTGTTCCCAAAATTGTCTAAATATTGTATGAAAAGATATAGGATATGAATCACTGTAATAAGTCAAAGCCGGGAATGCTGTCGTTAATCATTTGTGTGACCGAGGTGTAATATTTGGCCACAATGTCGTTATATTGACTGTAGAGCTTTTTGAACGTCCTAACGAGTCTTTTTTGTTGTGTATCCTTGTCTCAGTAATTTTGATGCCAATGAGCTGTGTCTCAGTTGAAATCAGTGTAGGAATCGCAAGCCCTACAATACCTGAGAAGTTGAGACACGTACACACCTTAAGCAGGTACAGATGGAATATTACTTGACAAGTGGGGATAATTCATGATTTCAAAATAGAAATCACCCCTTATGTCATACAGCTTAGTGTGTAGCCCATTAGTACCCACTTGTAGGAACAGATCAAGATATGAAGCAGAATTCCTACCCTCTGTCGTGTCTTTGATATCCAACTTATCAGGGTAAATATGATGTAAGTAATTTGATATGTCTGGATTGTCTAGACTAATCAGATCATCTATATATCTGTTCGTGTTGTTAAAACGTCTTGCAAGTTTTTTAGACCCTGCTTTGAAGAGAGACCGTAGGAGCTCTGCTTCATATGAATACAGAAATAAGTCTGCAAGGAAGGGTGCAAAATTTGTACCCTTTGGTATGCCGATAGATTGTTGAAATGTCATACCGCCAAACTTAACAAATATGTTGTCGATTAAGAAATCAAGCATTTTAATAATGTCTTCATCTGTGTATTTGTGCTGGGCATCCATGTTGTTTCTGAAATAACCTGTTCTATGTTTGATGGTTATGTATTGATACCTTCTACTGTCATTTTTATGCAGGAAAGCTTGTTTAACAAGAGATGACAGCCTTGTTTTAAGTTTATCTTGGGGAATTGTGGTGTATCATGTGGGAAAGTCAAATGTTCGGATTGAGCTGAACTTGTTTTTCTTGACTTTTAAATCAAACAACAATTCCTTCGAATTATTTAGTATCCACATATGAGTCAACCCACTTGTTTCATACACTTTGTCACAATATCGAAAAAGACCATTTTTGATGGTTGTTAAAATTATAGTCAATAATTGTGACAGATGTTTGGTAGTGCAATTGCTTGATCCTGCAATAAACTTTGTTTGTAAGGGTTCTTGTGCAGTTTAGGTATCCAATACAACATAGGCAGTTTTTTGTCCTTCTCTTTCAAAGGTATGCAAAATTCATTGAGCACAGATGAATGGTTTGAAAAATATGTCTTCATCAGTGAGGGAGGAAAAAGTGTAGGTGGTATAATTCTTATCTGAATGAAGGTTTAATTCATCTATTATAACCTGGATATAATAATTCCTACAGACAAAAACGATGTTGTTTGAAGCTTTGACTGCAGGAACTACAACATATTGATTGTGTAAAGCATCGAGGCATGCTTTGACCGATGGGTCATCTAATACTGAGGAAGTATTTACATTTTTACTGTGAGAAAGGAAATGTGAAATACGTGATTTTAATTTATCTCTGACTTTGCTCAGCAAGTCAGAGAGTCATTCCACATCAACTTCCTCAACTGCAGCCCACTGTCTTGCATATTTTTCGGTGTCATCCATTATAATTCTGAAATTAAATTTCCAATTAATATTTTGTGGCTCTCGATATTTTTGGCCATATTGAAAGAGTTGCCGAAGTTTGCTGTTGGTAATAATGGTCAGGTCATCAGTTATTTTGTGACCAAGTGGTTTATAGCAAAACTAGGATGACAAGCAATTGCAAGTTCTGCTGTTTTTGAATGGAAAGTTGAAATTTTTCAAGACATTGTTATAGTTAAAAAGTTTCCTACCAATTGTTTTTGTGTATGAGTAGAAAACTATAAGTTCTTCAAAGGTGTGTTGTCTGGCATCCATCATATGTTCACATATAAGGCTTCTCCTTGAAAACAGCAACTTAGATTCCTTTACTGTATAAAGTACAGGTCTAAAGATGGGACTTTAATCAGATTTGTCTGATTGAGATTAAATATGCAAATTCGTCTTTTTATGCTTATTTTGCTATTTTTGAAAATTGTTATCAAAACCGGCTCGTCTGACAATTTTCATTTTTGGTATAAAGGTTCCTTGGGGTAATACAGTCTTCAATTGTGTATATCTGCAGCTATTTTGCCATTTTGGCTAGGCCATTATGAATGAGCAATCAAAGATACCACCATCTCCATCAACAGCTGCAACATTTAGTTATTGTCTACATAACACAGAGGAGCTCTAACTGCTGTTACGTTGTTTGTACTATACTATGATATGTCTTTTTTGTAAATTAAGGTGTTTTCTTCATGTACAATTTGATATTCATATTCATGTAAAATTTACAATGTGATATCCAATATAATTAATGCTAAAGTCTGGTTTTGTGAAAGATTGTCAGATATGAATGTTATTTTATGCATTTTGTTACGTTGCAGAAAACGAACAAAAGGGTGAACTCAGCAATTTCCGTGTAAACGAAATTTATTACGAAGATAAAACTACTTGCTAAGTCAAAGATAGAATACAAACTGTTAAAGCGTACAGACTACTTATCTCAGCTGGGACGGCAAAGCTCCAATCTCAGAGTTGTAACAGTAAGTCGGTGAATGAACAGTCCTTTGGCTTGCAGGCTTGAAGTTGCACAAAGTCCACAGTATAAATCCAGCGTGGCAGTGAAGGTCTTAAAAAGTCTTGAAATTAATTCTGCTGGAGGTTCCAAAGACTTGAAGTAACGTGTAAGAGACAAGATTCCAAAATGTCTGACTGAAAGCTGTGCACGTCCCTATTTATACCCATGTGCCTACATAAGGGCGTATAGGAACAATCTAGAACTTTTATTGACATGCTAATTACTGTTCTAAAATTATCTCCCTTACACAACTAATCAACTTTCCAGAACATTCCAAACATGACTAATTGAATTCAAGGTTGTGAGGTCATTAAGGGCAGTGACCTTGAGAATGTTCTAGACTAATTGAACTCAGGTCATGATGAGTGTGGGGTAAATGACCTACATAACACAACACATCTTTCTTCATGGCAATATTTATAAAAGATGCTGTGAAAAATCCCTCATACCATGTTATCAAAAATGCAGGCTCTGAGATCTAAAGTTTAGGTTGGTAGCAATAGTTTCATGAAGAATGATGGTGTACATACCGGTATTCAGAGTAGAAAACCTTTGTTTTGCACTCTCATCATTCTCATTTGAATTTTGTATGTGTTTGAAATACTGACACCCAAAAAATATTGATTAAAATCACGATAATTGATATTGAAATGACACTATTTCCAAACGAAGGACCACACTGCCAGACAAAATTATCATTACCAGAAAAAAATTACCAGAAATTTCCGATATAATGGTCATTGCCACAACGGACTGCTAATGTTCATGGCAGACCATATATAGTAACTGCATAAAACTACCCTGTTTGAGACAAACATGAGAGTTGTCACTGCATCTCCGATACAACAAAGTGCAAGCTGTCACCCACGAGCGAAAAGATACATCCCCACGGGAGCCACGCTACTTCAACGTGTTATCACCATCGAGAAACGGGTGATATGCACACAAAGACGGGAGATTAAGGGGATTGATCAGCAGAGGTGTGCTCGGCACTCCGGCACAGGATACGAAAATATCTATGAGAAATTCTTACTATAATAATCACACAGTCCTTCAAAATGTACTTGCATAAGAAATGAAAACGTACTAAAACAGGGATTTTAAGGGCAAAGCGGGACTAGCACGCCATCCGTCAATCCTTCCATCTGGGCAGACTGAATGATAGACCAGAGACATGAGGACAAACAGCGATCAGCATAACCCTCTCGCATAGGGATCGACGTTTCTACTTCGGCTGTTGATATCGCTCAGTCTTAGAAAGAACGACCACTGGAGAGCCGTTCTTGCCTATATGACTATGGTCTGAGAAAGTCGGCAGACATGTTTAAATCTCATTCACAGGATCATCATCGATATATAACTTTTAAACGTTCGTTACCCTTATATTAAATGATACGAACTTCCGGTCTGAAGAATATGCCGAGTGCAATTTTGGCCATATAAAAACTCTTTTTTTTCGAGAATGAGCGCTTTCAAGGACCGTTTGACCAGGAGACCCTACTAGGTTTTCTGTAGGGTCAATGCTTTGCTGTGTCCAATTTCTATCTTGTACACCAAAGTATGCTAAATGGTTGGAATAAATTCGCTCTGCGGCGATGCAACAAATAGTGAAACTGACACTTGTTTGATTAGTCAGAGTAGATACTAGGTAAATCGAAATCCTGTGATTCTGTACGGCCGTTTTAAGTTCGATCTTGACATCCTAAACTTATTTAATCATTGAGCTATAAACGGGCACGAGCTCAACTCTATCATGGATGAGAAACATCCAGCTAGGGATAAACTGTAATGTTTACTATTAATTTATCATCATGTGAATATATGAATGCATCACTAGGAGTGCCACCAATTACGAGTTTAATCTGAGAATGTTCTGTAGTTGAATGTGTTCGTAGTTGTGAAATAGATGAGAAAGGTGCAGATGCTATTGGCAGTCACCATGACCACAGGTCCATAGAGTTGCCTCCCTGTATTTATACCACATGGCAACTCCACGGACCTGTGACCATGGCCATGGAGGTGGCCCCACTTCATTTTTATGACCGATCTCATTTATGTTTGCAAACATGTCTAACACCGGACAACTGTTCTGATGAAAAGTAAAATAGCTGAGAACTTTATTGTTGAACAGAATAAGAGAATATCCTTCGGATAAAAATCATGTCTCCATGGCTAAACCGACAAGTAAAAGAAATGACGTCATTATATAGACGTGCACTTGAAGCTTCATGGTCGTCAAAGAGAATAGAAGTCAAAGATTTGTATGTGTAACTACTAATTACTAAATATCTTCATAAGGAGCGCTCAGGTCAGCCGGCCAAAATGTCTGGGGTTCAAAACCCCAGGTAGGATCTGACAAACTGTCTACGTTTCAAACTAGGAAATAATTTATATCGTTGTTCTAATGAAACATCAATGTTGCATGCAGGCGAAAATAAAGTGGCAATCGGTTTCATTTTTTTCAAAGAGGCTTGACTTTTAAATTTCTGAATTTTTTGTTTGACTCGTTTTTTCACTTTACTGAAACTCAAATACCCCTTTTCCTTACATTTGACCAGAAAGCAAGTCCCACCATGCTTTAATGAGCCAGGTAACTTGTTTGAGAAAGCAGGGGATTTTTCTGTACTCCACGCATAAGTATGCAAATACAACCTAGATTTTTGTGGAGGGACCGTGGTCCGATACCTGTCGGCTATTCAATTTATAAACTGCCAATAAGCCACAATTCCTGCAAGCGGATACTGCCGGTTTCGGGGCATATAAACATGTACGTGTCCCCGGTTATGTTACGGTTATATAAAAGGTTACTTAACGGTCAATGATGGGAAATGCATGTGACCATCATGTACCCGGTACTTTTAAGTTTACCTTAAACTCGTCTTTTCATGCAGTGAAAGATATACATGCTGCGGTCGAATTAACAGATACAGATGCAGAAATAGTTGAAGAAGCGGCGGCAACTGCATCAGGCCACTCTGTGTCAGCGCAATTCTCAGATTATTATCAGCCCAGCCCGAAAGCAAAAAAAAAAATATGAAATGATCTATATTGCTAGGGGATTGGTCATAGGATGTTTTGTTATGGTGCACTAGCTACAGCAATTCGATACAAAAGCTGGCGGGCCATATATTGAAATCGACTTTTTTCTGTCCTGATCTGTAATCAAAATATGCATTGTATAAATGTAAAATGTGCCATTTTTTCAATTTGCAGAGTCGCCACATTTTAAGTCATAGATAAGCTTTTCACTTATTTCATTTGTATCCGGGACGGGAATATTTGTAGACAGTCTGAGGGTTTTTGCCTGTATGTACGGACTCCCGCTGGAGCCGTCTGTAACATAATTTTCAGTTACATTGATAGCATCTGAATGAACTATGTATTTTGTAACTGTTATAAAATCTGCTCTCTTTGGACTCATGGTACTTCTTTATCATGGGGTCGTCCTCGGGTCTATCTGAAAAACCAACAATGTTGGCGAAGCTACCTGTGGTATTAAAATAAACATTAACATCTGTAGCCAGTGTTAAATAAATGCAGCTTGCCGGCTGATTATTTTTCGAAAATTGATTTTCTGCTGCATCCCAAGTCCTTTGTTGAGGGTATCAATATTGTAGTTTCCTGGACGTATTGATTTAGTCTTCTTGGTTGGCCGCCTTCTTGATATCTTCGTACATCATTCACCGCCTTTATGTTATGCCACGAATTGTAAAGTGCGCACTCTAGTAGTCTTATTTTGGTAAACCTAATATGTCAATGCTAGGTTTACAATTAACAGTAACAGGTTCGCCCGTTTTGCTTTCAATCAAAATGATCATATCTGTGTTGTCTATTATTACAAGGTATTATTAAAATTTTCACTTATATACGGCAATCATGTGAGGCACTAGTATCTACGGTCTAAGTGGAAATTATGGACTAAATCTTGAGTTCGAAGATCTGCGTGATGTTCAAGTTATCAATAATACTAAGATCGCAGGTAACCATAATAAGGATTATGTCCTTCAATATAAAGATAAAAAAAACAATTTGCCTTTGATGCTGCTGCTGTTCAAAAACATGAGCACTCTCTAGAGTTATCCGAACTGAAAGATATAGAGGAAAGTATAGTCACTACAAAGGCTCAAAATGATCCCACTCCCTTTGCTGTGACATTTGATGGCTCTAGTCAGAAAAACAGGCACGTAACATGTAACATCTTAGATATATTAGGGAGACTGAAATTGCAGGTCTGGTTACTGAACTGCCGGGGACTCAAAATGTGATTCATTTTGGCAGTAAATGATAACAAACGTAACTTGCTCGGTTGTCTCAGTTTGCTTACACCTAATAACCCACACATAATACTACTTGGTATACCAATTTACCTCGAGTAGTCCACATACTACAATCATAAAATCAGATAAATACACTGTGGAGATTGATAAATTCAGGTAACAATTATTGCTCATATATGGCTAGCGGGGTTCCATTAAGATTCTTTTGGGACACAACTTTGCAGAAACAACTGGTTCGGAAGAGTGTGGAAGATGAGTCACCTGTATTAACTTTACAGACGGCCAATTAACAAATGGCAGACAATATGAACATACTTAGGCATGGTACAGTTTTTATTAAAGGCATAAAATTAGGTACAGGATCAGATGTTGACGATTTAGTCGGAAGTATCTTGATAAAACAGATTAAAGAACACCTTGCCCTAGGTACAGGATCAGATGTTGACGATTTAGTCGGAAGTATCTTGATAAAAACAGATTAAAGAACACCTTGCGCTATTGTCATAACCATAGATAGAGCTCGAGACATAAAGATCTAGATATTGTTACCCCTAATGATATAGAAAATAATAGCATTTAATTTGCTATAGAAGATTCAGACACTTACACTTTTGATATCAGTACCATTCACTTGAAGCGACTCATTTTGTTTGAAATTATGGTCTTCGCTCACATTTTGAGCCTGGAGGAAATTTCTAAAATTACAGCTTTCAGATGAGCAATGTGACTCTGTAGGGTCTTCCAAAGGGACTCTGTAGGGAAACCTTGTATACAGTATGGACCATGGCAGTTGATTCTGTAGGGTTCCAAAAGGACTCCATAGGGGTAGGTATTTTTAAGGGCTACAGAGAAGGGTGATGTAGTCATCTTCTGAATCTATCTCAGAATCCAAATAATTCTTACTACTTCTTGGCAACAATATGGTCTACATATTTGTCTATGTAAGTTTTGTGTAAAGTATAATACCAAGGTCTTTCTGATGATTAAGCTAAGCAAGAGATTTGTTACCGATTTGATAGTCGTACCCAATCGAATTATTTTTCAAAGAAATAGTTATTGTGCCACATTTGTTAATATTTACGTGTAATTTTCAAGTATTTTATCATTGTAAAAGTTTATTTAATGATGACTGCATATTGTAACATTCTTCAAAATTATAAATCCCACTGTTAAGTTTGATTTCATCTGCAAATAAAAATAATTGTTCTTAAGAGTAAGGGGTAAATCATTGACGTATAAATCAAACAAAAGATGACCTAAGATGGATCCTTGCGGTACATCAGACGTTATGTCATACCTCGAAGACGAGGTACCATTAAAAAGTACCCTTTGCCTTCTGTTGCCTAAAGCCCTTGTAGCTGTAACTCTTAAAAATTTGTCGACCTGAAAAAGGCTTTTTTATCTGGTTTTCTTTAAATACTACAGATGGAAAGGATATAGTCTTTTACCAACAAAAAATTGACATGTAAATTTCAAACCGTTATTTGATTTGCCACTATTTTAAAAAAATGGTGATATTGCAAGGAAAACATAGCACATGGTGTCGCAGTGGGAAAACAATTCAGCAGTATGTATTATATTGGACTACTCTATTATTTCTATAATAATTCAAATGCATATATGCACTGCATGCTGTGTTTTTGCTTTATTTTCATGAGGGCATCGTTTTATGTTTGGGTAAACATTTATTATTTATCTTGCTCAAAATTGCTCACGTTGTTTCAGTGGACAGTTTATTCAACCTGTATAAACACCCCTCGATGAGTACATTCCCATAAACTTGTTTTAGTTAAGAAGTAAAATCACAAACATAATGCGAAAAGGATACAGCTATCGGGCCTTTAAGTAACTATGAACCAACTTTAACAGATCCTTATAAAACAGAAATATTGGAACTTATGAAGCAAGAAAGCGTGATTTACTTATCAAAATTTATACTGAAATCAGTGTAATTGACATCTAATTGTCAATGGCATCGTATGCACTTTTGAGGAGCATAGTAAGACTTGAAGTAGCTGATCTATGCTGAACAAAGCTGTGCTGCTCATCAACAATCAGATGATTAATATGGACATAGATCATATCCGTAATAAGACGCCCCAAAACCTTAGATAATATAGGTTAGTGACCATGTTTCTGCTGCCTGATTTATGAATTGGAACGATGTTTACTAATTTCCAGACATTAGGAAACATCCATGCTAAATAGATGCTTAAAAGAGTTTGTAAACAGGAATGCTCAAATCTGTAGCACATCTCGATAGGATGTGACTACAGAAATTATCACATCATTGGGCTTTTTTGACATCCAAATATGTCAGAAGGCCATAAAACTTGCTCAGTTCTATTTTCATCATAGCATAACATTGTCTGAATAATTAGGACCATCAGGATAAAAATCTAAGGCTGAGTCATTTTAATCGGTGAAAGCTGATCGGAATTATCTTTTAAAAAGTTATGTTTTCTCATACGGATCGGAGGCGGACATATCATCATACTTTATAGCTCATTGGAAAGAATGGTCCTTGGACCTTGTTCACACTAGCGACAAACAATCGCTTTTCCATAAGCACAATTTCATCAGCCAGACTATTGATATATAGATTATATTTTTTCTTTGGCCAGTTTCTTAAAAGCAACCCTCTTTAGTCGAAACTGATCATAACTTTCATAGTCTTTCCTTTTTAGATGGAATGAGCTTCCTTATCCCAAGTGCTGTAATTAGTTCCCTGTCGTACAAAACAGGATATTGTCGTTTTGGTTTGTAAGATGGAATAAAATCTTTAATCAATGCAAAATTCGTATCATAACATAGTTCAATAGAGTCATCAATATGCAGATCATCTAGAATACACCATTGCAACAATTCAAGAGCCTTTGTCACTGCATCAAAATCAGCTTTTTAAAGTTATAGATTACTCTATCCTCCCGATAGGACTCTGTCTTATTGGTGAACATGTGAGAACACGACAAACAATCGTTGTCGGACTAAAAAACGTTCAAGCCGTTCATTTTCAATAGGAGTTGAACACAAAAACCAAGTCTAACAAATTATTATTGCGAGTAGGTAATAGTTACATTGATATAAATCAATAGAAGAAGGGGATTAACTTACCAATCACGATGATGTTTGCCTTAGCAGACGTCAGTGGAGGATATATACAATGCCATTGTCCATTACTGTCTTTAGTCACTCTCTTGATGACCAGATTACTTTCTCCCTTTAACTTATCACCAGTTACGTCACAGCAATCATTGATTGAAGTACCATTATTGGCTATCCATATATCGTCCTTAGATTTACCATTCAGTGAACGTTTTGCCCATCCAGGAAGTAAAAATGGTGATGTGTGCTCAGAATTCACTGAACAATTAGTGTCAATGTATCTCCTTCTCTGACGTATGCAGATTTTGGTGTAACTGCCCAGAAAATCGAACACGTCACTGTGACAAAAAGACGATAGACATTTTAGATGAAAGGATGCATGCATAATTAATTTGATTTTTCTTCCTCGCATGAATCCATTCTTATATGCTCGACGCAAATAAAAAAAAGAGACTACGCATATACACAGATGATCATGCTGATATTATTATCAGAATAATCACCAGTAACCGTTCTTTCTGGTGCTATGATACTTGATATAACGTATTCTGATACACCTGTTTTGATATTTTCCATTTGTAATTTTCCATAATTTCAGTTGTAATAATGCACAAGCCCTAAATCGTTTTAACCAGAATAAAACAGAAGGGAGATACAGGATATCAAACTTTTCTTACATTGTAAGACAACGGCATCAAGCTTTAAATTCAACAAGTTAAGTTGTCTTTTAGGCGTGACCAATAGCGTCCGGGTGATGTGATACCTGAAATCTTTGTGTGATAATTCTCAGAGTAACTGAAAAATCGTGTACACTGCGAACATCTCTTCTACACACTGCATATTAGTAATATGCAAAAAGACAGCTCATAAACAGTTCTAGCACATGAGTATCACCTCATTGGTTTGGCCCGCCGCACGGGCCCTAAGTGGTTCCTTTGACCGGAACTTACACCAGATTGTAATGCACTCTTTACAAAAAATATTTGTCACGTTTTGTTGCTAAGTGACATGTTTCTTGATTGCTATATCATTTCTTCCCTATGGTCCATGCTACGTAAGATAATGTAAACGTACCATTTGTCGTATTTCAAAGATCAAAATTATCATTTTAAAGACTGGTCCGTCATTGTGCGCTGGATGAAGAAATTATTCGAATTTCTAATGCAACTTACTGTAACTTGCTTTGTCTCATACGACTGATTGCTATTTAAATGTTCTTAGTTTGTTTCACACGTTTCATTTTTCTCCAAAAGAAGGTTCATATGAGTATTGCGATTACGTCCTAATTCGAAGACATAGTCACATCATCAATCAGTATGACAATACATTTGCGTTTCATACAAACGACATAAAAGAGATCAGTTAAATGCAAATATAACATGTATTATATTTGATAGTAAATGTAGGTTTGTAAAAAATAATAGAATAGACAGTATAATCATATTTTGTATTATGTTGTTTAGTTTATTGAATAAACAAACACAAAAACTACAGAAAAAAGATCAGAGGAAAAAGAAAGACAACACAAAAAGAAGACAAGATAAAAATTAAAAAAAAATGACAAAAGCGCACAACTCGTCAACATGTATCCTTTGTCAATCTTTTGAGATTGCTACTTACTTTTCTGTTTTGTAAACAGAGTTCAAGTACAATTTAAACTGAAGAATATTTAGCAGTGAATTATCATTTTTACATCTAAATATATAAAAAGCGTCCCATAAGAAAGATGAGATTTATAAGTACACTAGAACTCGAATACGAGTCACCAAGTATACAGTACCTTGCATTGAGTGTTATGATATATTGTGTAACCATTTGAAAAAACTCCTTTATTAAAATCCAAAAACAATTTAAAGAAACAGAATCCCAAAATGAATTATAATAATCCTCTTCAACCCCTTTGCAAAAATTACATATAGGGGAATTAATTAGTCGCCATTTATAAAGTAATTTGATTTGAGGGAAGAATCTTCATCATCAACTGATATTGAAAATTCCTCAGCTGAATATCAGTAGTTTATTGGAGTGGAAGCACTAACAATTTTTCAGAAATATTATCTCATCAAATAAATCGTACAAGTAACAAACTAAGTGTGAAGGAATTTCCTCAGATGTTTCCATATTTTACAAAGAATGTGTAAACCTCCCTGTTAATTTATAAACCAGACAAACATTTATGATTGTGAAAATTACGCCTAAAGACCAGTAATTTTGATGAGTGTGAACTCTGTAAAATATTCTTCCAATCTGTTTGTAAAATTACAGACAATAATTGATTGTACTGAAAGCGAGAACAGATATTACCCTACATAGTGATAAAATTTTCATAACAAAAAAAAACTTACAATTATCGTAGATAAGATTGTTAATTATAATTATACCATTCTCAAAAAAGCGTTTCCGCATAATTGGCTTGCCCCTAAAACGTATTTCCCTAATACGTATTTCAGAATTATAACAGATCAGTTGTTAGCAAACATCTACTTTGTCAATAACTGTGGTGAAGTTATACTGAAGATACGCTGAAAAGATTTCTCTTAAGAAAACAGAACAATTTGGCTTTAAAAGATCAAAATCACTCTCGTCTAAATCAACATAATAAAAAGGAGGACCACCTAAACTGGAAAGTAAATATTTATACCACATTCTGCAAAATAAACTATTATTACACAAGAGTATAATAAACCAGGCAGTCTTAAACGTGAGGTAAAAAACACTAAAATTTGTTAATTTAAGTCCCCCACTTTCATATGAGTTTTGTATAGTTCATTTTTTGATCTTGTCTCGTTTACCTCCCCACAAAAAATCAAAAATTACAGTATCGTACTACTTGAAAAAGTCGCTATTTGGTGAAGGGAGAGACATAAACAAATATGTAAACTGTGAATTAACCAAAGATTTAATAATTGTTACTTTCCCCTAAAGAGTGAGTCCCCTACCCTGCCATGGCTGCAGTAACTTCCTTGCCTTTGCAAAACGAGGATAAAAGTTCGCATCAACCAAATGTGATAAATCTATTGGAATCTGGATACCAAGAAAATTAACATTGCCATCAGTCCAAATTCGCGGCCACTTGGTTTGATATAGAAGTCTGTGTTGTTAAGTGACCCAATACGTAACATCTCTCATTTATCATAACTAGCTTGCAACCCTGAAATTATTGGAAAAAAAAATCAAAATATCAAGTAATGCATGAACAGAACCAGGGTCAGGTTGAGTTAATAAGTTAGTGTCGTCGGCATTTTTTGAAATCTTAATTGGAAGGGACCTGTTTTAAGACCTCTTAATTTTTGCAACTTCTTACTCGAATCGCCAGCATCTCTACAGCAATTACAAATAGGTAAGGTTGCAGTGGACAACCCTGTCGGACGCTTACAGAAAGACTAAAATTATCAGAAAATGACCATAATTAATAATACGGCTGGAAACATTGTTATACATAAATTTCACCCCTGACACAAATGATGAACCAAAATTGAAACAATCAAATCAACACTTAAAAATAAAATCCCATCTCACTTCATCGAAGGCATTTTCAAAATCGGCAATAAAGACCAAACCAGGCTCATTATTCTTCTCATATAGTTCTATAATCTCATATATTATCTGCTATATATCTACCATGAAGAAAACATGTTTCGTCCTCATTTATGATATGTGTGATAACACGTTTTACTCACAATAAAAGATACTTGGCCAAAATGCGAATATCACAACAAAACAAATACGGCTAGTTTTCAATCGGGTTCGAACCCACAACATACTGCATGAGTCACCTAGCGGACGGGCCACAGAGAAGTACCGCTCGGCTAAATCTCTACTCCCAAAAAAGAGTGGTTCAATAGCCGGCTAAGTTGTTACATTTTTCTGACTGAGACCGCTCCACACGTTGTAGAGTTCGTGAAGCACTCACGCACGCATGCTCACTATCACACATCGCACATACAAACTTTATCGAAGCGAAGAAACGAATTCATCGCTTTAACTGGGCGAACGATAACCTCGGGGACAATTCTGTCCACCAACAGAGTTACCAACCCAGGGTAGAAAATACGGCTAGTATTCAATCGGGTTCGAACCCACAACATACGGCATCAGTCGCCTACTTAAAGGTCGCCAATTTTAAAGAAACGCCGGTTCCTTATCATTACCTTATTCATCCTGTTTCAAAAGAAGTGATAAAAGTCCTTCTCTTTGTGATAATGATGAAAACCCAAGATCACTCATTGATCGTAATTAAACTTTCACAGGTTTCCCGTTTAGATCTACTTAGACAACGAGCATAATTATCAGGAAAAAAGTCTGACAATTGTCGTTGCTAAGTAAAATCGAGGGATGATCGACTGAAGAACGTTTCCAGTAAAACAAAACGTCTTTACTCAAAATGTGCAATGGGTCTACCAGAACCATGCCATCGGGTTGTGCTAAAGTCATGACATTTTCCTCGAATAAATCCTCTGAACAAGATTAATAAAATATTTGTATTCTGTTTTTATGTTCGCCACCAGCCATCCACCTGGCTTTAGCATGAATAATGAGACAAACTGTTCTCTCAGAGGTGCGCATACAGAGAATCAAGTTCTTCCTGTTTCAATGACAAACGGAGAGAAAGGTCACCTCGACAATGAGTAGGCCCAGAATCAATAATGGCATTTATTTCATTAATTTCTCAAATAAATTATTCTCTTTCTCTGTCTTTTGTGGTGCTTAAATGAGCTAAATTTGATACATTGACCTCTAAAAGCACGCCTAAAGGCATCCCGGTCACTGTGAGGGTCTGCAGAGCCATTATTAGAAACAAAGAAGTCGGAAATAAAATGTTGTGAATGGATAATGGAAATCTGGTCTTTGAGGAAAGAATTATTGAAGTGCCTCTATCCCTTTCCAAAGGGAAAGGATGAGTTTCCGAACAAATACCAATGAGGTAATGATCTGAGCGATATCTCTCGCCGATGGTAACATCTGTTATTTTTAGACAAAGGAAAATGGCACTTAAAAAATGCCTCTCCTCCACGTGCATCGCCTCACAGAAGGGTGACGTAATCGCCAGATGTCACATAAGTCTGACAAATGCATTAAATTTTTAATTTAGCGAATGCATTCCGATGATAAACATTCTTTCCAGTACCTAATCTGTCAACAATGTCATTTTGAACGGTGCTAAAATCCCGCAATGATGATATCAGACACATCACCACAAAAATGGACAATGTGTGAGTGGATATTCTCAAAGAAAAGGGGATTATCATCATTTGGGGCATATAAACAAACAAAAATGATCCGATGTGTATCAACAGTAATACCAACCATAATCCACCTACCCTGAAAATCTTCTTTTGTTGGGGCTACAATATACGAAAAATTATTTTTAATAAGAATTGCAATCCCCCTACGATTACCATGACTAATTAAAAAAAATATCCGCACTCCATTCAGCTTTACAGTAACTTAGATTACATACAATCGAGTGAGTTTCTTGCAAACAATACATGATGTAAGATTTATCTCGTGACCAAATAAAAAAATATCTTCTTTTAACTGAATTTGCTTATCCATTGCAATTATATGAGGCAATATCAACTTTGGAAGTAACAGCCGTACATGTAAGTAGTAGGAAATAAAAACTGAAATAAATAACATAAAACATACACCAAATGTATACAATAACTGTGAATGGGGATTGTCATGCCGTAAAAGAGAAAGGAAGAGAGCAAACGAAGTGGAAACACCAACACACAGATAAAAAAAAACAGAAGGAGGAACGAAACAAAAGTGAAACAATAGGTAAAAAAAAAGACAAAAAAGACCAAACTTCAGACGAGAGACGCTAACAGATGGCGCACAACGGGAAAAGGCAAGTATCTCCAACGTCGCGACTAACAATATGAGAGAGACATAGAAAAACGATAAATAACAATAACTGAGAATAATTTAAATTCATTGTATATCTGGACAAGCTATTCACATATAAAGACATTAACCACTTCATCTAAGCGTTTGCTCTCTACGCCGTCAATAATTAACAAAGCACAACAGTCTCATGGTGGTACTCGTATCTGTACACGGTGGCCATCTTTCTTGGCCGTGTAATGCACAGGCAACAGTTATTGCGTGCATTATGTAGGGCAGGTGGTAAATGTTATGAACGATAAAGTTGGTTTCCTTCAATAAATATCCACGACTACGCACACCATTCCTATCATTGTGACTGACAAACCTCGTGATAACTTGATGAGACGGGCGACTTTCAGAAGACTTGCAAAGACGATGTACAGAACTCAATTGTCCGTCGGGAGTTTTAACGAGTTATTCAAAAAGGTCCGCGTTTTGCGTTCTAAATCTTCATCCTTTTCATAGTGGATTCCACACATAATTATATCATATTTTCGACTATATCTATATAGTAACAATTAAGTAACTGATAATATCTCAATTAAGCCAACAAAGGGGAGCGATAGATCGATTTATAGATAGACAGGTATTAGACAGATAGCCAAGATAGATAGATAGATAGATAGATAGATAGATAGATAGATAGATAGATAGATAGATAGATAGATAGATAGATAGATAGATAGATAGATAGATATCAAAATACTTACCTTCTTCATAACAGCAAAAGTCCTAGCCTACGCCACGATCTATCTCCTAGAAGCTTAATTGTTAGCGTTTGGTTCAACAGCCTAATAGCCGTATGTGAAGGTCTAACTACCGAGCCTATGAGCATACTTCCCCATATCATCTTAATCATCTAAAATGCATTTGAAAAGACGAAATTTCAAAACTACTCACCTGGTCCAGTGATACAGTCAAGTACAAGTAATGTAAGTGATATTATGCTTGGTAACCGTACCGCATCCATCGGAGAGGAAGTCTGTTGAAATTAAGCAACAGATGGCATTCTTTGACATCACTCACTTAATCTGGCCCCTTTTTTACAAAGTAATATATTTTTGTTTCCTAAAAGCCACATATGACTGATAATTGTCAGACAATTGTACGTAAGAAAGGTACCGTTGACATGCAGTGCCTAAAATGCTTCCCAAAGTATATGTTTATTCCAATCCAAAGAGGAACGTTCGTGCTTACTTTCGAAGAGTATTGCGGACCTCTACTAAGCATATGCCAGGAATGGGATACAAGCGAGTTTCTCAAATTTTTTTATCAACGTTTCCGGTCAGTAATTCTGTTCAGTTCCCTATATTTTTCGACCTTCATAAATGTGCACTGTAGTTAAATAATTATTGCAATCTGTAACGCTAGCACGGATTTCCGAACAGTGCAAATTTCCTATCAACATTAAACGATAAGGTTGTCAAACAAAGCACAACCATAAGCAAAACTCTCTCCTTTGCTTATATTTTTCATATCAGTCACATTGAGAACAGTCAAATTTTAGCTATATAGTTTATATTATTTTTGGTGATATGTCCGAAAGCACATTGTCAAGATATACTATACGTTTAGTCGAAGTTTTCAACCACACATTTATGTCACATGCACAGATGTGAGCTTATGTCTTAGCGATGTTTGTCTGTCTGTCTGTCTGTCCGTGTGTATGAGTATGTCTGTCTATCTGTCTGTCTGCACATTAACTCAGAAACACCTGCACGGATTCTAGTCAGACTTATTAGGCAGGTACCATATGCTTATGGCAAGAAGTGATTATATTTTGGTTAGTGTAGCTTGCATACTAATCAAGTTACGAAATATCATTTTTTATATAATGGCTTCCTATTGAGACAGGAATGACAGTGTAAACACATATCAAGAAATAGTGCACAAAATTTCATGAAGCTTTTTCACAGATGACAATATAAGAACATTACAATGCATCCTTTCTGCGCATAACAAATTGTCGTTCGCTTTAGTTGTACTTGCAGTCGAACTACGGATGATAAACGCCATGCAGAGCTGTCACCGGCACAGTTAGACGATATTTGATGCAATTAAACAGCAAACGAACGAAAATACAAAAATGCAATTTCTGTGTTCAGCGACTATACAAGCAAAAAATTTGGATACGCCACCGAGGAGATCGGCAAACTTTCAGCGGCAACCCTAGACTCGGCATTGACAAGATAAGATGCCACCTTACCTATTTGTAATTGCTGTAGAGATGCTCGCGTTTCGAGTAAGAAGTGCAAAAAATTAAAAGGTCTTAAAACAGGTCCCTCGAATTTAAGATTTCAAAATATGCCGACGATACTAACTTCCTAACTAAACTGACCCTGGTTCTGTTCATGCATTACTTGATATTTTCATTTTTTTCCCAATATTTTCAGGGTTGCAAGCTATGATAAATAAAAGATGTTACGTATTGGGTCACTTAACAACACAGACTCTATATCCCAACCAAGTGGCCGCGAATTTGGACTGATGGCAATGTAATTTTCTTGGTATCCAGATTCCAATAGATTTATCACATTTGGTTGATGCGAACGTTATCCTCCTTTTGCAAAGGCAAGGAAGTTACTGCAGCCATGGCAGGGTAGGGGACCACTCTTTCGGGGAAAGTAACAGTTATTTAATCTTTGGTTAATTCACAGTTTACCTATTTGTTTATGTCTCTCCCTTCACCAAATAGCAACTTCATCAAGAAGTACGATACTGTAATTGTTTATTTTTTGTTGGGTGGTAAACGAGACAAGATCAAGAAATGTACTATACAAAACTCATATGAAAATGAGGCTCTTAAATTAACAAATTTAAGTGTTTTTGACCTCACGTTTAAGACTGCTTGTTTATAAGACTCTTGTGTAATAATAGTTTATTTTGTAGAAAGTGGTATAAATATGTACTTTCCAGTTTTGGTGGTCCTCCTTCTATTATGTTGATTTAGACAAGAGTGATTTTGATCTTTTAAAGCCAATTAGTTCTGTTTTCTTAAGAGAAATCTTTTCAGCATGTCTGCAGTATAACTTCACCATAGTTATTGACAAGGTAGATGTTTGCCAACAAGTGATCTGTTATAATTCTGAATACGTATTAGGGAAATACGTATTAGGGACAAGCCAATTATGCGGAAACGCTTTTTTGAGAATGGTATACTTTTAATGAACAATCTTATCTACGATAATTGTAAGTGTTGTTTTTGTTATGAAAAGTGTATCACTATGTAGGGTAATATTTGTTCTCGCTTTCAGTACAATCAATTATTGTCTGTAATTTTACAAACACATTGGAAGGATATTTTACAGGGTTCACACTCATCAAAATTATTGGTCTTTAGGCGTAATTTTCGCAATCATAAATGTTTGTCTGGTTTATAAATTAACAGGGAGGTTTACACATTCTTTGTAAAATATGGAAACACCTGAGGAAATTCCTTCACACTTAGTTTGTTACTTGCACGATTTATTTGATGAGATAATATTTCTGAAAAAATTGTTAGTGCTTCAACTGCAATAAACTACTGATATTAAGCTGAGGAATTTTCAATATCAGTTGATAATGAAGATTCTTCCCTCAAATCGAATTACTTTATAAATGGCGACTAATTAATTCCCCTATATGTAATTTTTGCAAGAGGTTGAAGAGGATTATTATAAGTAATTTTGGGATTCTGTTCTTTAAATTGTTTTTGGATTTCAGTAAAGGAGTGGTTTCAAATGATTCCACAAAATACCATAACACTCAATGCAAGGTACTATATAATTGGTGACTCGTATTCGAGTTCTAGTGAACTTATAAATCTCATCTTTCTTATGGGACGCTTTTTATATATTTAGATGTAAAAATGATAATTCACTGCTAAATATTCTTCAGTTTAAATTGTATTTGAACTCTGTTTACAAAACAGAAAAGAACACTGCATGAAAACACTATAATACTTACTGTATTAGCATGGATTATTGCCTGTATTTTAGCTGAAGAGTGCATATACAGATGAATACAGTCAAGAATCCATTTCTTGTATTCAGCAAGCCTGTATTCACGTGGATTCATGTGTATTCACGTTTACTATTCTATAATACAGGCAACTCATTAATGTGAATATATCTGTATTATTGCGTTTTCATGCAGTGTTATAAGTAGTAATCTCAAAAGATTGACAAAGGATACAAGTTGACGAGTTGTGCGCTTTTGTCAACTTTTTTGATGGTTATCTTTTCTTATTTTTGTGTTGTCTTTCTTTTTCCTCTGATCTTTTTTCTGTAGTTTTTGTGTTTGTTTATTCAATAAACTAAACAACATAATACAAAATATGATTATATTGTCTATTCTATTATTTTTTACAAACCTACATTTACTATCAAATATAATCCATGTTATATTTGCATTTAACTGATCTCTTTTATGTCGTTTGTATGAAACGCAAATGTATTTTCATACTGATTGATGATGTGACTATGTCTTCGAATTTGGACGTAATCGCAATACTCATATAAACCTTCTTTTGCCCTTCATTTTTGTTACGTCGACTACATCTACATCTTACGTGCATCGACAACATTTGACGCTTTGGTACGGACTCAGAAAGGCGAAACTGCACTGTACGCGAAGAAGTCTTTAGAATATCTTCGCTATGGCATCCTGCGTCTTTGCATGTTTGCTTGTTCGGTGTACTAAAACCAATAACACATGAGAGCTATTTACGGCTCGCGGGCATCATCAATATTTCGATCATGACCACCATCCCTTAGGCAGGCAATAAATCGTGATATTGCCCTCGCTCTCACGTGTTATTATTTCTATATCAATTTATGTGTCTTGTTGTCTCACTTGGGCAGGCACAGAAAGAGGGTCAAGAGTTCGAATCAAAAGAAAAAAATATTTTTACGTACATATACATAAGAGCAATAGTCTTGGCTCGTTGACAAACTAAAAATAGATTTGCCTCATTCTGGCATTCGAAAATGGTACAGTGAATTTACAGGAGTTATTTTTGATGGTTAATGCGGACCTTAATGGTACTAGAAAACATGTAGTTTTGATCTAACCAAGGCTTGGAATGACTGCAACTGTTATGAACAGTTGTGCAGAGTGTGTTGCCGAATGTATCAAGAGCTGGACGCTGACACGTATCGCTCGTTGCAATTGATATCAAATTTCGTCGCAGTCATCACATTGTGATTTTAGGCTTTTTGGTGTACATCGATAGAACACCTTTGTCTGTTACAGCCCAAAGTTTGGGAAAGAACATCTGACCTTAATGGTACTAGAAAACATGTAGTTTTGATATAACCAAGGCTTGGAATGACTGCAACTGTTATGAACAGTTGTGCAGAATGTGTTGCCGAATGTATCAAGAGCTGGACGCTGACACGTATCGCTCGTTGCAATTGATATCAAATTTCGTCGCAGTCATCACATTGTGATTTTAGGCTTCTTGGTGTACATCGATAGAACACATTTGTCTGTTACAGCCCAAAGTTTGGGAAAGAACATCTGACATACCGTTTCTGTGATGAAGTGTCAATTTATTTGTGTATGAACGAATAGCAGCTCAACTCGAACTGCCCATGTGCATAGTGCGCAGTTGCCCTAATGCAATGATTCACATAACTCCCAAATGTACAGCTTTATGAATGTCTTTCATCATCGATCCCAACTTATTTTCACATATTCTTACTTTATCTGTGTATCAAATTCGGACTTCGGTCTTTGAAATAAAACGGACTGTTCCGGTTTTCTCGAGGGTCTATGGTTTAGATAGGTACGTTCAATTGCATCGCTGGGCAGCCTTCAAAAATGCTGGTTTAGGGGCCCGTTTTTTCCACCGCTATCAGTAGTAAAACAGTCTTTTAGCCTCGCTAAAATGAGTTCTCGTCCATTCAGAATGTCGCATGGTAGCACGATATAATATAACTAGTGATTTAATTCTGAGAGCACTGTCCGAAAGATAATGAAACCTGCTACATATAATGATCTGGCAGATATCTGATTATTCTCTGAAGAGCGAATGAATCCGTTGTAAACCAAGTGACCACATTATGTTCACATCTGGTTTATAATAAAACAGAGCAAAGTGTATGCGTCATTTCAAAATTGATTATGCCACATGAATATTGATATATAATCCTTCTTCCTTTGGCGTCATCAGATAAGGTTTTTTTGTCGCAGATTATCAGGACTTTCAGATCAAGTTTTCTTTTACAACGAGCGATGAAATTTCGGCAGATTGACGTTGTCATGTTGAAGTTGCCAATTATGATAAGTGTGTCAGCAAAGGACCGTTCGATAGTAGCTCAGCGTATGAAGGCTGAGTATTATTGAACCACTATTTTTTTCGAGTGGGGATTTGGCCATGCTGTTTGGACTGTGATGTCTTCGCTAGGTGTCTGGGTGTCTTAGGTTGTGACTTTGAGTCAATATCGTAAATTTACTGAATTAACAACCGGTAGTGAATACGGACGGTTCCGTCGCATAGACACAAAGGGTAACAAGCACATTTTAAAAGTTTTGGATTCAAAGTTTGCTGTTTCAAGAGGAATCCTCCACTAACCTGTTTTGGTGTTAGACCGTAACAACACACAGCTCAACCACACAGATTTAGTTCGATAGCACAATTATATATACATCAAATTCTTGACGATGACGATGGGAACCACAGTCACCGCTGCCGCTAAGTACTGTCTTCATCACGACTCCCGACTTGTCGTTTTTAACGTCATTATTTAGGCATAATATTTTTCAAAGTCAAATAGCGCATCGCATTGATGCTTCTTAATGAAAACTCACACATATGTTTTATATTTTCGACGGCATTTGTTGAATACCTGTATCCACGGCGAAGTTTACATCGAACCTGCCCATACTGTTAACCTGACGAAGGACATATATTATCATTCATCAAATAAGTTGATAGTTTGTGCGTTTATGTCGCCGTTCTGCATATCTAGTAATTGACACATCGAATATCATAATTTACTCAATTAACTTTGGTTTCTGCTTTATTACAAGGTACGCCGAGCGACATGAGCGATATAGCTACGACCTGCGATCTTACTCTAACAAGCTCAGATCTTTTCGATTGAATACGGCTGCACTGATTGTGGACCGTGGCACATACAATTAATGGGAAAAGATAAAGCATTAGACGATCGAAATTTCACTAGACATGCCTTGCATAGTTTTACCTTACTGCAGTATTACATTATTATCGTAATTGTCTGTATAATTAGCACGGGAATGGTATAGTATGCACTTTTTCAATCACCACAGAGTTAATGTTTAATTCAATTACATAGAACGTGGTTACCAAATATTTGTTATACACCCTAATCTCTGTTTCACAGTGGTAGCAGTCCGGGTCACTCCATGAGAATTAACCGAAATTTAATACAATGTATGTTGAAGTGGTCAGTTCTTGATGGTCGAAGACATTTAGACAGGACCGTTAGTTTTGTAAATATATTACATTGAACAGAGTAAAGTTATAAGAAACAACGTAGCAAGATTTAAGTGTCGAAAAATCAAAACGTAGTTTCACATGTTATTCTGAAAGCTACATTTATGACTATGGATCTTTAATGACGCGAATAATTGTTGCATAAAGCTTGCTATAATTCTGAATTGCTATTTGAAAACAAGATTGCTAACGTAAAGAGATAAAACAAGTCCAAGCAAGAAAGAGAACAGTATTGTTAATTTTGCAAGTGTAGGCCCTGTCAAAGAAACAACCATTTAACGGGTATATAAAAATAGCTTACCATTCATGTTACACATGCAATTGCTTTAAGAGTAGTCTCCATAATTCCTTTATCAGTAATCCGATTTCAGATGTACACTTTTAAAAATTACATGCCTCAATGAGGAGTGAACAACTCAATATAAGAACAGTTGGCAGGTAGCAACATATATTGAGCTATGAAACTTCGACTGAAATGTGATTTAAGTAGACAGCGTGTTCACCATAAGTTTCATATGATTAAACTTTCCTGAGAGCATTTCTACGTGTCTATTGGTTTTACGAAGGATTTTCAAATAATACGAAATAAAAATTTAGCCAAAAAGGGCGTTTAATGCGTAAAAAGCAGTTGAAACGGTAGGAAACTTGAAGTGGTAACTGTTATTATCGGTCGTGCCGTATAGCAATAGACAATTTAAAAATCGCATGTGGCTCCATTTGTTGCCAAGGACAACTATTTTACTTTTTCGCTTTGATTTTAGCTTTACGTCTTTTCAATTACAAAAGTGGAGTTTGATTCATTCAAACGTTTTGAACCCATGTAATAATAAAGACTTTGGATGGAATAAATTTACGTACATACCTGCCAGTTATGCCAATAGCTTTCTCTAATTCAAGTGACTGTGGCCTTAATGTGTCCATGAGGACAATATCCTGCATTAAGCTCAGTACAATAGAGGCCAATTTGATTTATCGTCATTCCGGCCCACGCGTTCGTTTAAGAACCGTGGTTTACAGTACGTATTTATCATATAGGTGAAAATATTGTGAATTATACTGATAACTACAAATACCTAGGTATTGTATTCAATGAATTTTTAGACTTCTCTGTTACATCATCTTATCTGGCTGAGTCAGCCAAAAGAGCACTTGGGTTTATTATTTCAAAGTTCAAAATCTTAAAAATATGGGTTTTAGCACATATACAAAGCTTTAAAATTCATGTGTAGCCCCAATACTGGACTATGGTTCAGCTATTTGGGGTTACGGTAAACATCCAAAGTGTGACTCGGTTCAAAATCATGCTTTACGGTTCTTTTTAGGAGTTCATAGATTTACACCTATTGATGCTGTCTCTGGTGATACAGGTTGGAACTCATGTCAGGTGCGAAGGTACACTTGGATACTCAGATATTGGAATCATCTTGTTAACCTTGATGGAAACAGATTAACAAAGAAAATATTTCTCTGGGACTATGCTCTTCAGCAGTCCAATTGGTCTTCTGATGTATGTCATATTTTGATGACCTGAATTTTGATACAGATGGACTACTTCATGTAAACTTAAGTCTTGCCTCAAGTCGTTTGCGACTTGAACATTCAACTGCTTGGTGTGAAAGTGTAAACCGAAAACCAAAACTAAGAACATATGTGCTCTTTAAAACTGATTATAATGTAGAATGTTATGTATCGATGTGTCTCTCTCGTAGACAGCGATCTTTATTGGCTCAATTTAGAACCGGTGTTTTGCCTTTACGAATAGAAACTGGAAGATATAGGGGAGAAGCTGTTGACAATAGAATCTGTATTTTCTGTAATCAAAATGCTGTAGAAAATGAGACGCACTTTCTTTTCCATTGTAATCTATATGACGATTTGAGGGAAATGTATTTAAATTCAAATACTGATTATCAAACTTTGACATCAGATACTGAGAAATGTAAATTTTTGATGTCTAGAAACGTTAGGGGAATATTCAAAGTTTATTGAACATGCATTTACAAGGAGAAAAGAGCGTTTATATGTGAATGTTTGAAAGCGTATTGTTTTCCGCTTACAATGCCCTCGTGACTTATATTTTGAATTGTCTTAAAAGTGACATATAAGCCCATTGGCTGGGAGGTGTTAACCTTATGCTGAATTGTATTCTTTTTGAACCAATGATATCTCATGTCACTATAATAAACTTAACTAACTAACTATCGCCGGCAAGCTTATTACTTCTATGAAAAAAAAATATTTACGGCAACAAAGCGCAATTTACTCTGAGAGTGACTGTTTTAGCGTTTATTTCCATTGAAAATCACAAAATGACAAATTAGTATAATTACATGCCTCGTATATGAAAGGTCGTGCATTTCATATGATCCAATAGTATCTTTTTGATGACATGCCGCATTGTCATCACATGATTGAGAGTGAACCGGAACTGTTTTCAATGATGATTCCAGGATTTAAAAACAGTCAAATTATATGTTTTACATGCGAAATACTATTTCAACCTTATTATGCAACAAATAAAACCTAGAAACTAAATTATCGGGAAAGTCATCGACTCATTAGGAATGCTGATTGATACCAGGTGGTAATTCTTAGAAGATGTCATTTACAAGCCACAGATCATAATATCATATCATATTATGTATAATTTCATATTTATCATGTCAGAGCAAATCAAACCATATCGTATCATTAATATCATTTTATATCGCATCATATCATATCATATCATATCATATCATATCATATCATATCACGTCATATCAGATCATTGTATGGTATCATATCGTATCCTATCATATTATATTTTATCACATACTCATACCTCTAGTGCCTCATCCTAGTGCCGTTTACCGTAAAAATATCAGCGGAGATTTTTCACGGTAAATTTCGAGATTTGCACAATGAACGTCATTGGTTTTGGAGTATTCTCGAACTTTATTTGCAATTTGATGGTAAACAACATAAACAAACAAAATTGCTGCCGCTCTCTCCGCCTGCAAAACGATGTCGCCGACGTAACAAAAATGAAGGGCTTTGAGGAACACGGATATTTCGGGTTGCTAAATATGGATATAATATGTTGAGTCTTTTAATGTTTCCCATGATTTTTCTTCTAAAGTTCTTGTAATTTTATTAGACAAGCCATAGCAAAATTTATACTATAGCACTCCACCGTCTATCTCCAAAAAGTTAGCGAGCGCGTGGCGTGACAGAGATGTAGCGTACGAAATTCAGTGTAAAGACACAGAATTACTGCCAATCTCCAAATATGTTAACTTCTTGGTATAATTTATGAATGAAACATGTTCACACAGATATTTTGAAATTTTATGAGGGAACGTAATAAAGTAAATCCTTGAAATTTAAGTTTTTGTAAGTATTAGTGACATTCTTGGCACGGATATAAGAAAATCGGTCATTACCTAATATCGCCTGTTCCTTGTGTCGTATTAGCATTCGTGTTGTTTTGTGCTGCGTCATACACTCGACTTCGTCTTATGTCTGTCTCAGCACAAATGACATTCATGCTGATACGTGTTACGTGACAGAAAACGAACAAAAGGTTAACTCAGCAGTTTCCGTATAAGGCGAAATTTATTACGAAAATTAAAACTAATTGCTAAGTCAGGGATAGAATACAAACTGTAAAAGTGTACAGGCTACATATTTGAGCTGGGACGGCAAGGCTCGAGACTCATAGTTGTAGCAGTCAGTCGAATGAATGGACAGTCCTTTGGCTTGAAGGCTTGAAGTTATTACACAAAGTCCACAGAATAAATCTAGCGTGGCAGTGAAGATCTTGAAAAGTCGTGGAGTTAATACTGCTGGAGTTTCCAAAGTCTTGAAGTAATACGCAAGAGACAATCCCAAATGTCTGACTGCAAGCCTGCTGTCCCAGTATTTATATTCATGTGGTTATATAAGAGATATAAGAACAATCTATAACTTTTATTGACTAATTTCTGCTCTAAAATTATCTCTCTCACACAACTAATTACATTTTCTAGAACACTTCAAACATGGCTAATTCAATTCACGGTCGTGAGGTCGTAAAGGAGAGTGACCTTGAGAATTTTCTAGACTGATTACTTTCAGGTCATGAGTGTTGGGGAAAATGACCTACATTACATACGATACAGGAACAGGCGATATTGGTATAATATCACACTAGTATATTGATGGTGCAAACACAGCGATCTGATTGGTCGAGAAGTGAAGAGAACCGCGGTATATTGGCGATATACCACGGTTGCATACGCGACAGCTCTCAGTTTGAGCAAAAATCTGTTTATGACGTTGTGCGCCATAATTCCAATATACTCTAACGATGAAATAGCTATAAATCACACCCAGCGATGGTATACCACTCGATTTTGACCAGTTCACTTCATATATGCACTCGCTATCGCTCGTGTATATATGTCATGAACTGGTCAAATTCTTGTGGTATACCATCGCTGGGTGTGCTTTATTGCTTAAATGACCTCTAAATATTATATCCTATCAGCTAACTATCGTGGTTTTATCTTGCAGTGGTCTACAACTTAAGCGATAGCAACATCAAAGATTCGTCATCGATGATTGTGTCCAACGGTTACGTGTATGGCGCCATTAAACTTTGTCCGTAAAAACTAAACAGTCCCATAGCATTGTGCCACTTTGCCTTAAAGTGATTGACAACGACTTGACCTTTAATTTGTGAAAATGTCAACTGTTATCGATGTTTGTGCCCGATGATTGCATGTACTGGTGTCTTTGAACTCTGCCAGTCAGGTCAATGGATTGCCAATACTAACCCAATGGGCATTTTATGGTTTCCCTGCTAAGAAGGTAATGCCTGGTCGCCGATATTAGTTTTAGGTCGAAGGTACCCCCGGGCTTTTTCTTTTACTCCATACATGCAAACGTAATTAAGTGCAAATGAACTTCGAGTCTACTGCAAAGTTCATTCCAAAAGCATGGCATAGATTATGCACCGGCCAATTGTTTCTGTGTGAGCGGGCATTTTCACGTCAGCAGACCATGAGACTATAATGACACTATATATCATTGTCTGAATACATGGGTTTATGAGCCCAAGAGCAGGTGACAGTTTGCCCAACGCAAGGATTAATATATTGAGGCAATAATAATTGTATTACATGCCTCTTCACAGTTTACCCTGTATGACATTTAGCTCAAAGCAGGGCATTCTAAACAATTGTACCACTATCGACAAGCATCAAACCTACTTTAATGAAAGTCAAAATAACAGTGCGCGCGTATATGCTTTACAATAAACGTTAAGCGTCAACCTTGACGTCGAAAAATATGAATGCCTTCATTGGACCGATTAACAATGGAAACAGGTCCGTAGATTGCCCCGATGTTCCTATCCAGATCAATGCACTTGTTTAAACTCACACGAGGCATGTAATAAACGGCATGATTACTGCGACCATACACATTTACCTTCGCCGACGTAATGACATTTTTATCATGGTTTCGGTTTAAGGTTTGATCAGCTTCATTGTATCGTGCAAATAATGGAAGCCCCTTTACCCCAATTTTAGCTGTAGTAGTCCTACTGTACCATGAAAAGTGTACTGAGTCAGACCAGTGTGATAAAAGCGTAAAGACAAACCCGTTGTTGACTCATTGCCGCTTACACCCTGGATTGTAAGGACATACTGCAGTATGAAACTGTTGTTGTGATACCAGCCTCTCGGCGTGGTCTTTATTTTTAAGCAGCATTTATTCGTCACAGTACAATAGAAACATCAGTGATTGTATCAGTTTACATTAAATAGTGTCAAGTTGATAACGATTATGAACGTCTTGTAATAATTATTAATGAGATAGCAAGCATTGCCATAGAAAATAGTTATATCGCTATGTTTAACGTTGGTTGCTAAGCGAACAATGAAAAACTTGACGGGTGTAATGGCTGTAAATGCCGTGCATAAAGTCATATAGTGAATAGTGTCGATTGATAAAGACTATGTTCGAATATGTTCACCCAATGTTTAACACGTTTAGCATATAAGGGCAGTAAAAATAACATTTTTTCCTCGGTCTGCCGTCGAGCATTCATCCTAAATACACTTACGCTAAATGGCAAACTTGGAACGCTATTTCATACAGCCACCAGAAATTCATATTGTTACACATATGTGCACTCAAGGTGATTGCTAGGTAGTTTACTGTCGCTCATCGTAGCGTATTGTTGTTCAACTGTAATGGTTTTTGCGTTAACTAGTCAATAATCTATGTAGGTTCTCATCTTCTTTATTGTATAGATCAGAGGATGAGCATATACGTCTATAGCAAAGGGTTTGACATTTTGGGATTGATTTAAATATGAGACGATGGCATGTAACATGTAATACACGTAATATAAACTACTTCATTATATGTGATAAGTGTACCAAATTATACAGAGAGGCCAACGAAACGTGAACTCAGTATAAGAATAAGTGAACATTTATACATATTCAGAAGTCATAAAGACACTCTCGTTGCCCACCACTTTTTATAGAACCCGGGCACAGCATCAATAATTTTCCTTTCTCTAGTCTCTGCAAGGAGTAATCAAAAGCAAATAAAATAAGAAAACTGCTTGAACTTCATTTTATTCATAAGCTTGGTACTCTGTCAGCCAACGGCATTAATGAAAAGGACTAGTAAAAATTTAGTACAGTTGCCATAGGTTAACACACCCGCTCCACCTAGAGCTAGGGAGTCCTGTCTTCATGTTTGTAAGTTGTTTGTTCTGGGGAGCCTTGCTTTGTTTAGCGCTATTGGCTTTGTACGATCCGGCTGGTCAACAAAGCTACTTTTAGACTGAGTAATCACTAGTCTTCCCTTAGTAAGGTCATTTTTTTCCTCCTCCTCTCCCTGTTTTTATATCTAATTTCCTTCACAGACAACAGTTCAGTTTTTCTTTCTTTTTTTTAGCTTTTAAAAGTGTACGGCCCTGTTCAATTTCTTTGTTATTAGTCCAATCTTTACTGCAATTTTGTTGTTTTTTAGATTTCTGATCAAGATTCCCTATGTAGAATCGAAACGTCAAAGTTTTAATGAAACTCCATATTGGAACAGAGTTTGTTTTCATGCGCTTAAAAAGCACAAAGCATCTAAACGGGAGATGGAGTAAATGTGCAATTGTCAAAATCAAAATTATCAAAAAACATAAAATGAAAGCCAATTTAACCACAGGCGACCCAATAAGTATTACTGAGTTTTTTACACTGTTTTCTCTTCTTTCTCCATGCTCTGAATGATCAGAAAAAATAAAATAAATGGTTTATATAACCTAAACCTATCCTCTGTGACTCTTTATTTATTTTACACTCCATTACAAGGACGTATATCTCTCATACACACATGCTGTAATTAATTAGTCAACAAATCTAATTATGCTAATCCGTCGACTTATCAGAGGTTGGTCAACATCGGAAAGATAGTGATGTCCTATTTTTTTTTGTCAAGCTTAAAAATGGTAGAATTTGGTTTTACCTATGACTGAAATTTTCAATGTAAACTTTGGGGTATGGGGTAAATTTTGTTTATATATCATAAAAACTATACAAGATATCGCATGTTACAATATGCCATTCTAAAGATTAGTAAATTATCTTTCTAATGACACCTAACAAGCCAGGTTATATTCAAAAACAAGCTCAGCAGATAACTTATAAGAAGACAAATTTAACAAAAATGCATGCAAATCTGCTACACTGTGATTTTGCGGTACCCTCGAAATATGAATGCCACAGATGTAGATTCCCAATATTTATTTCTGTTAAAAGTCTAATTGATATTTCTGACATGTCTCTGCACCAAATAAAATAGATTTAATAGCGAAAACGGCTAGACTTTTTGTGTCAAGCTAAAAAAATTGTAGAATTTGGTTTTTAGCTTTGACTGAAATTTTCAATGTAAACTTTGGGGTATGGGGAAAGTTTTGGTCATATATCATGAAAACTATACACGATATTGCATGTTACAATATGTCATTTTAAATACGGGTAAATTATCTTTCTAATGATATCTAACAAGCCGTGTTATATTCAAAAACAAGCTCAGCAGATAACTTATAGGAATACAGTTTTAACAAAAATGCATGCAAATCTGCAACACTGTTATTTTGCGGTACCCCTCAAAATATGACTGTTACAGCTGTAGAGTCCCACATTTTTTTCTGTTAAAAGTCTATTTCATATTTTTGACATGTCCCTGTATCAAATAAAACATATTTCAGACAAAGCATTGTATTTTTTATTATGCCTAGCTAAAAATTGGTAGAATTTGAGTTTTACGGTAATTTGTAATGTTAAATTTTGGGGTAAGGGGTAAGTTTTGTTATATTTGACAAAAATAGTAGAAGATATTGCATAGTGCAATATGTCATCTTAAAAAAATTCATTCCCTTTGTAATGATACCAAACAAGTGAGGTTATGTCAAAAAATGAGCTCAGCACATGACTTACAAGAAGACAGATTTGACGAAAATGCATTGGCTTGGAAAATCGTGATTTTGTGGTACCCTTCAAAACATGACCATAACAGCTGTTGCGTCCCTATATTTTTTCTGTTAAAATTCCATTCCGTATTTTAGGGATCCCAAGGGTTCTAAAAAATGCAGGTTTGTTATCCTGGGGGGGGGGGGGGTTGCACGTAGACCCCGTCTAGCCCACGGACTATATATTTGAGGTCGAAAAATTTGTATCCCACACTTATCCATATATAACAAAAATCAGACCTCTAGCTCTACTGGCTTGCCGAGAATTAGATATGTGCATATTTAGTGAGTTTTATGATACGGTGTCATAAGGTCTCTCATCCTACCTAATATGAAGGATGTAGCACTTATGGTTACTGAGTTATTGACATATATGTGTATTTGAGGTCAAAGGCAATTGACGTCACATGATATTTTTTCGAAAACATTGTATGCCATACTTATATCAATATATCAAAAATCAGACCTATATCTCTATTGGCAAGCCCAGAATTTAATACGTGCATAATTAATGAGGTAAAGGATTTGGCACCATAAGGTCCCCATCCTAGTAAATATGAAGGTTTAGCCTTGTGGTCACTGATTTATAGGTATATGAGTATATTGGAGGTCAAAGGTCATCAAGGTCACGTGAAATTTTGTTGCAATAATTGTATCCTATAATTATCCCCACATACTAAAAATCAGACCTCTAGCTTTTTTGGCTTGCCAAAATTAGATATATGCATATTTAAGAGGTACCGGATATTGCACAATATCGTCTGCCATCATGCCAAATATGATGGATATAGCACTTTTGGTTACTGAGTTATGGAAAAATGTGTATTTTTCTGGTCAAAGGTCATCCAGGTTGTTGGCATTTTGACGAAAAAATTGTATCCCATACTTATCCCTATATATTAAAAATCAGACCTCTAGCTATACTGGCTTGCCCAGAATTAGATATGTGCATATTTAACGAGGTAAAGAATATGGCATCATAAGGTCTCCCATCCTATCAAATATGAAGGATGTAGCATTTGATGTTACTGAGTTATGGACAAATATGTATATCTGAGGTCAAAGGCCATTGAGGTCATGTGATATTTTGTCAAAAAATCTTATCCCATACTTATCCCCATATACCAAAAATCAGACCTCTAGCTCTATTGGCTTGCCTTGAATTAGATATGTGCATATTTAATGAGGTAAAGAATATGGCACTATAAGGTCTCCCATACTAAAAATTTGAAGGATGTAGCATTTGTGGTTACTGAGTTATGGACATGTATGTATATTTGAGGTCGAAGGTCATCAAGGTCACGTGACATTTTGTAGAAAAAAATGTATCAAATACTTATCCCCATATACTAAAAATAATAACTCTAGCTGTTTGGCTTGCCAAAGTTATATATGTGCAAATTTAATGAGGAATCGTATATGGCACCATACCTGCTGCTGCCATGCCAAATATGATGGATGTAGCACGTGTGGTTACTAAGTTATGGAAAAGTATTTTTATGTTGAGGTCAAAGGTCATCCAGGTCACATGGCATTTCGTCGAAAAAAATTGTATCCCATACTTATCCCCATAAAGCTAAAATCAGACCTCTAGCTCTACTGGCTTGCCCAGAACTAGATAAGTGCATATTTAATAAGGTATATTTATGATGTCATAAGGTCTTTCATCCTACCAAATATGGAGGATGTAGCACTTATTGTTACTGAGTTATGGACATATATGTGTATTTGAGGTCAAAGGTCGTCGAGGTCACGTGACATTTTGTTGAAAAGTTGTATCCCACACTTATGCCCATATACCCAAATCAGACCTCTAGCTCTATTTGCCAGCCCGGAATTAGATATGTGCATATCTAATGAGGTACCGGATATAGCACTATAAGGTCTCCCATCATACCAAATATGAAGGATGTAGCACTTGTGGTTCCTGAGTTATGGACGTATATGTATATTTGAGGTCAAATGTCATTGAGGTCACCTGATATTTTGCTAAAAAAAATGTAACCCAAACTTATCCCATATACCAAAAATCAGACCTCCAGCTCTATTGGCTTGCCCAAAATTAGATACGTGCATATTTAATGAGTTACCGGATATGGCACCATACGGCCTCCCAGCATACAAAATATGAACGATGTAGCACTTGTGGTTGCTGAGTTATGGATATATATTTTATATATGTATTTTTGAGGTCAAAGGTCACTGAGGTCATGTGACATTTTGTTGAAAAAATTGTATCACATTCTAATCCCCATATACCAAAAATCAGACCTCCAGCTCTTCTTGGTTGCCCAGAATTAGATATGTGCATATTATATGAGGTTCAAAAATGGCGTCATAAGGTCTCTCATACTACCATATATGAATGTAGCGTTTATGGTTACTGAGTTATGGACATATATTTGTGTTTGAGGTCAAAGGCAATTGACGTCACATGATATTTTGTCGAAAAAATTGTATGCAATACTTATCCCCATTATACAAAAAATCAGACCTCTAGCTCTATTGGCTTGCCTAGAATTAGATATGTGCATGTTTCACAAGGTAAGGTCAGTTAGGAGGTAAAGGTAGGCAGGGAAAGGATTTTGCCCCAATATGGCAGAATTTCGACAAAAATACCGTTTTTTGTTGCGGTCCGGATCCGGACCGCAGTGCCCAAGTTATATCCATAGACCGTTGCACGGCTGTGGTAGAGGCCGTATACGCAGGGCCAGTGTAGCTAAATCATTTGTATTTTTTGTTGTTATAAAATGCATCGGCAAAATTCAATTCAGTCAGACAGCCAAGCCGAAAATAGCCGGTTAATTTTTTGTAAATGTAATTTGGGGCAATTTGTAGGGTTTTTGGTCAAAAAATCTTTTTGTTTGAAATTGTATATGCATGATCCTTTGGTTGACCTCTGTCAGAAATGTATTTATCTGTATTTTTTGGCAATTTTCTTGTATATTTTCGCTCTGCTGTCAATGACACGGAGCTTATAGGCTACTTTAATAGGCTACTTTCTTGGTTGTCGTCTGTCCATCTGTCGTCCGTCAACAATTGCCTTCTCCTCTGAAACCGTTAAGCTGATTGCTTTGAAATTCGATAATTATTCACTTGGGTCGACTTCGATGCTCATGTAGGCACAAGTCAAATTCTAAAGCTGGCTATCACCACAGTAGAGGGGCTGTGCTATCACCATGTGTCGATCAAAGGCTGATGATAGGGGCAGAGTAGTTTTTGAAAGATGAGATATGACAGTGTTTCCCGAGAATCCATCCTCTTAACAGAAAATCAGGCTACAAAACTGTAAATGGCCGATCATGCATTTACTTTTCTCCGTACATGTTCATATGTTCCTAATTTATGAACGTTATGAGCGACAACAAAAGCACAGATACATGATAGATTTTTTTTTTTTTTTGTAAACTAAATAGTGCAAGCCAATTATTTCAGTATACTAATGTATAACTGGACATATTTCATTTATCAACAGTAACAATAGTTTTACACTTGTGAAGGACATGTTTTCAAACAATGCACTGTACTTTTAAGGATTCTGTGGGGAGCAGAATATAAACATCAAATGACATTATAACTAACCATAATGTGTTTATAATATTGTGTTTCACCTTTATTTCTCAACAGAGTTTTGTTTCACAAAAGAAAACAACTACGAGCTGAATATCAACGACTGACCCATAACCTTGAAACATTAAATGGTAAGTAAAATTCAACCTTAAGATTCCAAAATGAATAGTACTCTCAGTGAGTCTCTGCTATTCGAGCTTGGCTTAAAGAGGAAGTTTGCCAAGGGTGATATTTACATATGTTCTAGCTTTAAGGTCAATTATTCCGGAAAAGCCTTCGCCATTTATAACTGGCAGCGTTTTTTTACAAATAAGATAAAATCTGTGGAAGAAGTTGCACTATAGGGCTTCATCACGGGAAAAGAAGCCAATATTGGTGCTTTCATCAGGTCATATGGCAGGGACCATCTTCCAATTGGAATAGTATTTTCATTCACATTTACACCAGGCTTTATGTATTTGCATAACTATTGTGCAAATACTCACAGCCTAGCATGAATGTGAGGAGTGGACAATGCCATACCAATCAGAAGATGTACCCTGCCATATCATGTGATGAAAGCGCCAAGCTTGGTCTATTTTTACCATATTGAATAAGTTGATCTTTGACAATAATCACACAGTTGACATATTAATTCACGTCCAAATCAATATACAGACTTCTCCGCCGGATTTAATATATACGAGGCTACATCAGCATGCCGAACTTTTATATATGTAACTTTGACAGCTTAACTTGACTATTGTAATTCACTTCTATATGAACTCCCAGATAACAAAATAGGCATGTTACAACGACCTCAGCAAGAATACTATCACACGCACCAGAAAATTTAGGCCGATCACCCAAGTTTCCATCCATCTCAACTTGTAATCAACTATCGCAGGAGTAATTACAAATTTATGGTGTTAACTTTCAAGGCTATTCACAATTCCTTCTTGCATCTTGCATCTGTGATTAACTCAAGCCATATCTTCAAACGCGTAAACTCCATTCATCCATCAAGAAACGTTTAATATGTACAACCCACAAAATCATCACCTATGGTGGCCGTACATTTCCCTACGCTGCATCTAAACCAAGAACGCATTACCACTCGACTTTGGAAAATCCCCTCACTTGGAAACTTTCATAAGCAAACTGAAGCAAACATTTTCTTCAGAACAGACTGTGTGGTTTAGAAATTGAGCACTATAGAGAAAAACACTGTTCTGGCGCTATATAAACTTTGCTGATAGATAGATTGCATTTGGATCATCCCCTTTTTTAAATAAAATTTAAAATAAGAGACTCCAACTTTGTATTTTGGCATAGAAAAAACAGATTGAATATTGGCGATGCCAGAACTATAAAAAAAAATCATTAATCTGTCTGAAGAAGTTGTAACATGCTGTCACTTTTCAAACGACAACAATTTACTCATCAGCCATTTTGATTTGGATAGCTTGACTTGCAACTCCCTCTATCAAGATTTTAATGTGGCGTAAATTAAATTCTCAAGTAAGTTAATGCATGGGTGTTTGTACCCATCAAGCCCAAAAGTAAGAAAATGATCAGTTATCTTTAAAAACCACGCGATTTGATTGATATTTGGCCTAATTATTGGAATTATTAAATTCTTTAAAATTAATGTCTGCCTAAATCTTGACGAGTTGAGTCACGTGACCAAATCTGATATTTTCCCGCCAAAATTTATGTCTTTATTAATTTTAATATTCCAACCGTAAGCCGTTAAATTTTCTTGATTTTCTCTGCACTTTTGGAAACAACATCTATCATATTCTTTCAAAAATACATGGCACTCATGAAACTCTATCTATACTTCTTTCTGATATTCAAAATATTCATGTAAAACGTCAAAAATATTGTATTTGTTGTCTTTTGTGAAGAAATGTTATTCAAAATTCAATAATTTTGCATCTGCCACTAGTTCTTACACAAGTTCCTATCCCATTTTACATTAAATGGTCATAATATTTTAAATATTTTGATGTTTAACGGTTGGAATATTCAGTTATTTGCAATATACAATTTTGGCGGGAAAATAATAGATTATGGTCACGTGATCTGACTTAGGTAATATATTATGATAAATTTCAACTTAATCAAATGCAAAACATATTTTTGGCAATTTTCACAATTTTCTGACCAGGTCTGATCAAAAAGTATGTTCAAACTGATTTTACATGTATGTAAGCCTATGCCCATGCATTAACATACCTGAGTTTAGGCAGGCCATTTTCACCAGTTACTTTTTATTTCTTTCGGCGGATATGAAAATAAAATTTTACTTATCATTGTCTATGACTGTTGGAGGTTAAAGATAACATTATCAATACAATGCACCAAAGTGTGATAATTTAGTTAAAAATTTGATGAAAATTGAAAACATCATGATAAAAAGAAATATTTATTTTATAACCTCGACTACATAATTATTATATTTCTTGCAAACATGGACAGCAGGTTGAATTACATTAGAATAAATTAGGTGGATAAGTATAGCCGGGAAAAATTCTTGCTTGTCACTAGACCTTTACATTTATATATAACCTATTTTGGTGGGCATTTAGTTGGAATGGAGTCGCGTGACAATTAAAAAAAATTAACCACGGGTCACACAATGTCACATAATTATCAGGACGCCATTTTGACTTCCTAAAGACTGTGTTTCTCTTTTAATTGAGGAAACGCTGTTGACGAAGGCATCAATATGTAGTAGGAGTCAATAATAAATAATTTGACATTCATTAAAATCTTACCACACTTATCTCGCACACGTTAGACATTAAGCGATACTTTTATCAAGACGGCATGTTTAGTTATTGGCAAGTAGAGGGTAGGGATACAAACACAGTACTAGGCGACATTTGTCAAAACACAAGTAACAAAATTTCGTATGTTACAGTCATTCAGACACAAAAACAGTTTCAAAATTCTGCCAGGAACGCATAAAAACAACAACAAAAACGGTGACAAGAACGACAACCATGTCAAGTTCTCATCTTAAACAATCTTATTCTAAGTCTACGTTTAACTCCAAAAGACATTACATAACAACGTATACAGAAGTATATGGATTAAGATGCACTCTTAATAGCTGATTACTTGTACGTTTAAAATACCATGCTTAGAATGTATAGTGTACATTATATGCTTGTAATGCAACATTGGTATGTTTTTTTGGATTAAAATAAATAAAACAAACGGCAAACAAAATATTGAAACTCCTTAAGATTGCGCACAAAAACGTCAGTGAACTAGTATTTTAATGCCAAAACCTACCAGAAGTAGGTCAGACTATGAAGTTAGGATTCCCATTGAATATACGTCATAGAATAGGCATTACATATTGCGCCCCTATCTTTAAATGCCAAATATTTGCAAACCTTCGACATAGATTTACGTGAAGGCCATTAATGGGTGTCTTTCTAGATTGACGTAAATCCTCTAATGCTCAAGACATAGTGTTTACATCACTGACATTTTTATTTACAAACAAATAGAAGAGCTTGGCACATAGCGGTATCACAGCGATTTATCGGTTGTAGCTGAGACCAAATGTTAAAGTTCAACATTGTAAATATTGTAGTGAGTCGTTATGTCGATAACATCAGCAAAGTTAAGTAGCTACATGGGTTAGAGGTGGTTATGTCGCCCTTTCGTTATTAATCTGCCGTTACCTTCGACATATTGCATCTAATCTTAATCATCTCCTGTTACTGCTGTCCTTCCTTGACATGATTAAACAAAATTCCCTCTGATAAAATGAATACAACTTAATTCATTCCACACTGACAATTCGCGTTGTAAATGAATGATGTTTGCAGTCTTCCGAAGAGTACAACTTGGCTCGTCCAAACTCAAGCTCTAACCTAAGTATAATAGCAATGCAATGTTCTAAACAAATTATGATTGTATATTTAATGTATTGCAGTGTACATATTGACTTCTCCTGGCCCATTAATTTCATTTTAATATTAAATGGATTGATTCAAGAAAGCTATGGAAAAATGTAAACCTGTAAGTGCTGTAAAATTTTTAGTACCTTCTTATGTATTGTGTTGATTTCATACTCTCTAATCAGTTGCGAATAACAGTAGAGTAGACATTCAGGTGCACTGAAAATCTCAAATTAGCTATGTCAATTAATAATTTTATAAGTGGAGAATGATACACCTGTGACGCACGTTTGGTTTGATTCCTTTTATGGTATGATTTTCACCATTAAAAACAATATCAAAATAAGAAAGCACTATCAAAATCTCGTTAAATTTGTGCACAAATGTTGAAAATAACTAGCTTCTTTATATGACGAAATCCTAGCAGACCAAAAAAATAGTTAAAAATATACGTTACATATTAAACTCCTATTCGCAAATACGAAATAATTGCAAATTTCCAACGTTTATTGACGAAATGGTCGTTAATGGGTGTCAGTTTAGAATGATATATTTCACTTGATGTTTAAGACAAAGCGTTATCATTTATTAAAGTTTCGCTCACAAAGTTATCTCTTTCACACAGCGGCATTATTTATCCGCCGAAGCAGAAACTAAAATACTAAATTCAACACCGTCGTGAGTCGTTATTTTGATAACATCAACAAAGTGAGTAGCTAAAAGGTTGAGAGACACTTACATCGCTCTGTCGCCATTAATCATTCGTGACCTTTGACATATTACATTTAATCTTTAGCTAATCCTGTCACGGAAGTTCTTCCATGGTATGTCTTTATTCTTTTTCCCTTGACAAACTACACACCATTCCTTTTGACACAATGCTGATTTGTAGGATATATTTTTTAAACTGCAAACATTTTCCGAAGGACGTGTTGCTCAGGTCTGTCTGTTTAATCACACACGTTTCATCATGAACATACGATGTACACAACATTGACAGGTTGGGCCCAAACTGGGTTTTTCCACATGAACCAACAAAATTTGAAAACAAAATGTGATTGTTTTTTTCTCATTAGAAACAGTTTCAATAGCAAGCTGATTTCAAAATGAATGATATTTGCAATTCAGAGTCAGAATGTACAAGTTGGCTACCCCTGACTCACACAATTAAAACCAGAATTTTATAAGAAAAGTATGAAATGATTTATAAATGAGAGATGCATGTAATGCATAAGATGATGTTCAATTTTTAATTTTTGAATGTTTTATTGTAATGTCGACCAAATATTCCTTAGGGGCTTTATCAATGATTCAGTATTCAATAACATACACAATGTCACTGGAACGTGTATTTTGGATTAATATCAAACTAGTGGAGAGCAATAGTATACCCAAGCAGCGTATATACAAAGTCCGCAATGTTTTAATATTCACAGCTGACAGTTTAATATCAATTGCATAGAGTATTGCATAATAAATTATTCCCGAATATTAATTTCTGAATGCTTTGTGTTTTGATAGTGTTCTTCTATTTGCAAGCTTTCCTGTCTGTTAAATATCTGGATTAATTAAATTTGTAGACTATATAATGTTCCTTTGATATTGAGTAAGATACCAAGCTCCACATTAAACCTGACAACAATACACATATGCTTCCGTTACAATGGTGATAATATTGTGGCTCAATTAGTCAAAACAAAAGAAAAAATATTCACGTGCCGGGCGAACGTAATAAGCCAAAGAGGTTCAAGGGGTGCTTACTATTTATATTTAAATATAAATAAGGATAACAATGTATCGGAAAATGTTGCCATTGCAGATAAAAAAGAAACAAAAAACCAACTACTATTGTCACTCTAAGATCATAATATTTAATTGTGTTGCCACATCATGAATGTGAATAAATCATCATCTTAGGTTTAACAGAGGTAATGATTTTCGATCTGTGTTACATATTTCGATATTTCCTGTCAAACAATGTTGGCCGTTATGTACTTAATCCGTGAAGACATAGTTTACAAATTTTTATTCGTATCTATGGCCGAGTACTTGAATGACAGGTGGTCAAGTTAAAACAATTCCTAATCGATGAAAAGAACCTTTTGTTTCTTTAGGCAAAATTCCAAATTTACACTGGTGATACTTGATTATTCCATGCAAGTGGTTATATTTGTCATAAATGTTCGAAGATATATTCGATAAGATAATGCCATGCATTTATCTTTCCTCATTGCTCTTGCAAATCGCAAAATTTGAATAGACTCGTGAAAACGGTACGTAAGTAAGGTGTATTATTAAACAAATTATGTATTCTCTTGACTGTGGTAATCCGATTAACCCGAATAAATGTCAGAATGAATGTAGTAATATCAAATAGGAACTGACTAGCATAATATTTTCATAAACAAAACAAACAAGAACCGTAGACGTGGCAAGCAGACAACATTTGCCTTCCACATGATAATTTCTAATAAAACTGCACAATTCTCCTAAACACATGTAGAACATGTAAGTAAGTTCATAACACATACATTTCACCTTTACAATAATAATAATAATAATAATAATAATAATAAAAAAACAGAGAAAAGGGTGGTAAATAGAGGCTACCTTAGGGTTTCTTTAGAGTTACAAGACATATCCACCTTCAGATAAATTGAGCCTCTCATGATTTTGCATGATCATAGCTCTACTAACTGCCGTTATCAAACATATAGGCAAATACTGCCTTATTTGCAAGATGATAATTAAAGGCTGTGTCTATATTTCTTATCAAATAATTGCGTTTTGGAAAAGGCTATAAAAGCTCCTCAAAGACTGAAAACATCTCTGCAGAATAATGGCTTTTGAAAATTTCAAAGAAACGCGATCCACAGCATATTGTATCTGATACAGTAATTTTTGTGTTCTCCTGTTCATTAAGGTGTCTGTTGATTGACCGAATATGCCCAGAGAGAAGACTTCAAATGCACTTTTAGTTTAAATTATATGATTATTATTTATTTTTCACCCTCTGAGTCCTTAAGAGTTGACATTGATAAATATGAACTTCCTCTCATGCTTGGGATTTTTTTTTCTCACATTTTGTTCTATAAATTGGTTATTGTGGATGACCGTCTTTAGCGATGATTTCGGAATATACGGTACAAGTAGATAGTCTGCTAAATTCTTCATGCAGTTTATTTTTAGGTACTTATTATCATATCTTTTTCACACCTGACGCCATGCTTTCGAAAAATTCGCTAACTCTTTAATGGCAGTTTCGATTTTATTTAATGGACTATCCTAGCAGCAGAAGGCTTGTTATTTTGTGAGATCTCGAGTGCCCAAAATACATATCAAACTTGGACGTTACAATGTGAATCACTATCCTTAACCATCGACCAACATGCCCACATTACTTGACGAAATGGCCTTTATTATGTGTCTGTCTAAAATGATGTACATCAATTGACGTTCAAGACGTACCGTTCTTGTCGATGATATTTTTATTTACAGAATACGGAACCAGTTCGCCACATAGTGGCATAACATGTCCTCTTTAACAGAAACTTACATGTTAGAATCCAACATCGACATGAATAGTAATGTCGATAACATCCACAATTTGAATTAGCTAGTAGTGTTTAATGCAGTTATGTACCTCCTTTACCCGTAATCTTTCCTGGCCTTTGACGTATTGGATATTTCGTGACCTTTGACATATTTTATCTTAACCACGTAACCTGTTAAGGCAGTTATTCCATGACACACGTGAATTTATTGTTGACAAAATAAAGACCATTTCATTTCACATGATAAATTTTGCCGTATACATTATGCTCGAAACAATGTAAGTACAATTGTGGAATTATGTGATAATTCAGATGCACTGAAACACATTCAATGACTAAAAATGAAGTTACCCTATAAATATCAGATTATAATATGTAAAAAGCTTGTGCTGCAGATAAGGTGTCTTTTGTATCTTATAATTTTCACTGTTTTCACAGTTAAAAGAACAAATGAAATCTCCTAAACAACACAAAAAGTGAAAGTAACTGGTTGTCTTATATGGCGAATACTAGCAATGGAAGGGTTATTACCTTTCAGAGTGCTTTATAGACACGTCAAAGATAGACATTGCATATAAAACCTATATCCGCAAATATAAGAAAATTGTACACTGCTACCATTCAGTGACAAAACATGGGTGTCTATCCAGAATGATGTTTATCCTCTGATGGTCAAGAAAGATCGTTTTCACCAATTATAACGCAATTTAATTGGTGAAAATGAGTTGTCAGTTATAACTAGTTTGCCTCATAGTGGCATCACTTCTCCGCCTCAGCAGAGGCTTATGTTAAATTTCAACATGGTCAATAGCCGTTTAACAGAGTGAGTAGATACAAGGTGTAGAGGCAGCTATGTCTCTCGCTCGTCTTTAATCTTTTGTGACCATTGAAATATTTTATCATATCTTGCACGTATCCTATTACGACTGTTCTTCCATGATACGTCATAATTTTCCCCTTGATAAAATAAACACCATTTCAATGAAAATAATGATTTGTAGGATTTTTGTCTGAAACTGCAACAATTTCACGTAGCAGTTAGTGAATCAGTCTGTTAGTTTATTACAATGAATCATCCAAAAATGATCATAAAAAAACGTAGGCTAACAAAGGCCACAAAGGAGTTCTTTTCCTTGACAAAATATGATAGCCTTCAGAGAGGTTGAGAATTTACTGGGTTTTTTAAAACGCATTGAAACAGAGTTTATGTCTTTCTCTTCAGCAACAGTTCTAAAAGCAGTTCGATTTTTAAACAAACGATGTTTGAAATTTGTCACGGTATACAAGTCGGCTACCCCTTGACTTTGTCAATTGAAAACATACATTTATCATATAACAAAAAATGATTGATTATAAGACATTACATAGTATTCATTCATAATTTGAATTTTTTAAATTCTAATAGCGGTCAATTCCTGAAGTCTATCATGCGTCCATGTTTAATATCACACACATGTTTCTGTCACTACAAAGTGTATGTTGGGTCAAAATCAAACTTGTAGAGAGCAAAAGTAAACCAAACACTGTGCAAGTTACAAATGTTTAAATATGCAAATCTTATGATCATGTAGTCAAAATAACAGAGAAAAATAACGTGTTGGGCGGAGGTAAGAAACCCAAGACGCCCAAGGGGTTTTCACTAAGTATATAATTTGTATAAAACTACCAGTATTTTAAGGGAAAGACATCTTGCTATTGCTAAAACGAATTGAAAAGTCCACCACGGTTCACAGTTGTTACTCTTAACTAAAAATAACATTTAATTGTGCTGTCACTTCATGACTGTGAATAAATCATCGTCTTAGGTCCAACATGGCTCTCCAGTGACTGTCAAAGGTTATGATTTTCGATCTGGCCGCTTATGTGACGACAGTGTTTACAATTCGTAGGTATGCTTCCACATTTGAAAGGGAAGAAGGTCCGAATGTGGGCCGCTAGTGCACTTCCTTTGCAAAGCGTTTTAGAAAGTAAAAAAAGATACAAAGTATTTGAATCCTTTAACGTTCTTCATGAAATTTACATTTAGTACAGTCACTACACATGCAAAGTCTAAATTAAATTGTCATATGTTTCACAGCATGCGAACATATGTGTTGTATCGTACATACTTGTAACTGCCAGAATTCAATCGACACACGAACCCGACTCACGGCTTGCTCGATGAAAATGTTCACCGTTGCCATCAGAAAATAGAATCAGTTCAAATAGAAAATTTGGCTTTCATGCAAATTGTATAATGGAACGAGATAAAAATTATAAACGTTTTGTAACTGATGACTATGACACAATAAAAACAGCTCCAGAATCTAACGTTAAATTAAAAATGAATATGTCCGTAAGAAATATTTGAGATAACCCTAAAAATGTACACTCGAAAAAACCACTACATTAGTTAAAGCTAAATTTTAAATTAAGATTTGTCCCAGTTACTTAGTGACAAACAAAATATGGACATGTATATTGTTCATGCAAATATTTGTCATATATTTGAAGAATAATTGCCGAAGATAATGCCTGCATTTATCTGCACTACTTGTATTCGCTCTATTCTCAAAATCTGAATAGAATTTGTGAAGACGGTAAGAAAGTATTGTATATCGCTAAAACTATCCTATATTATCTAATAGCGGAAATCAGATTAACTCAAATTGGTTTAGGACCAAATCTAGTGGTATCGAGCAGGAATTGACTTTCAGCATTCTTGAATAGACAAACAACAACCATACACGTGGTTAGCATTGCCTTCCCGAAGATATTTTCTCTCTGCCATTAAGGGACCGTCTCAGATTGTCGCAGAAGTTCAAGAAACGAAATTTCTTCGTTTAGATCAAAACCCCTCCTCCCCCCCTAAACGAAACTTCAAAAGTGCGAAATGTTCATGTCTGCCTTAGAGTACAATGTTGCATTTTGCTATAGCTACTAAAGACGTATTCCCCTTGCCACATTACAACATTAAACAAACCGAGGCTTGGTCTGCAATGCCCTAATGCCAGCACTTGCAAATACAGTAACATCCGAGTAATCCATGATCGTCATACGGTTCAGGCGATTTACCCAAAATACGGATATCCCTCTTTTGTTATAGGAAACCCTGTCCAGTTCTGGCCGTTCCAGTATGCATTGACTGTTTGATTGCGTTGTCGCAGACACTTGCTTTGATTCCTTACAGCGAATTTGGGCTTCGGTTATATCTGAGTCTGTTTACATGGTGGTTTTTCCTCACCAGGTAGACATATAGCTAGAGTCACTCCGGCGAGAAACTTCGACATGGGGGCCCAGGCGTGTTCAATCATATTAAAACGACTATGACCAGGTGCATAACAAGTGAGAATAAAGACATCTAGTTTAGAGTAGACGCTTATAATTAGCACATTTTAAAAAAATGATACTTTTTGTCTTTGAATAATTTGATGAATGAAAGGTTTAGGATACAATGTTACTATCGGTAAATTGTGTTTTGGGAACGAACGAGATGGAAACAGTTACAAAGTTGTTGGCACGAGTGTGCATTTTTTTCTTTAATTTAAAATAAACATACGAAAACTTGTGATCACAAAATAAAAGTGCGAAAGTGAAGTTCACTAATTAAATGGAGGTCAAACCCCCTCCCCCCCCCCCCCAAACGAATAAATTCGCTTTTTTGAACTTCTGCGACACTATGAGACGGTCCCTAAAGAGAATGTGGTGGAAAAAGATACACTTTTTCATTCTGAAATTCCAATGACTAAGGCACAAAAAAAATACTCTTGACGTGATTTGCGCTAATGACACAGGCGTATAAGTTAGCGTGTGCGAGGTGGCTGTGCAAGAAGATCATCTACCGCTAGAATGCCATCTCTCATGTAAAGTTGACAAAGGTATAAAGTCTGCCGATAAATTTGTCTTTAATTATAGAAAGGCTGATTTTGATCATCTTAGAAATCAGCTGAAATTGATTCCCTGGAATATTTTAAATTCATTCGAGGTAGAAGACTGCGTGCAGATCGTCTACGATTTTCTGTACGCAGCAATCAAAGAAAGCGTTCTTATCTCGAGAATTCGTTCACGTAAATACCCATAATGGTACACGACTGATATGATTTTCTTGCTGCGCGAGAAAAGTAAAGCTCATTTCCGTTTTAAACGTACGGGCAAGCATTCTGACTACCTGACCTTTTCCCGTTTACATGTCCAATTAAAAGATCTACAGCGTGCTACTTATTGAGAGTTTATTAACAACATCTAGGAGTCAATTGTCGATAATTCTAAACGCTTTTTGTCTTTCGTTAAATGCAAACGTAAATGTTCTTCTTTCCTCTCAACTTTATGCTACAACGGTTCTCAAACTTCGGCCATCGATGATATCACGGATATGTTCCGTTGTTATTTTTGAGCTTATATTGCGCAGATTCTGATCTTACCCGTGTCCCATCCTGTCAGGTTTTCAAAAATGATACTTTGAGTAATTTGAACTTTACACTTGACAAAGTTTCTAGGGCACTGAAGACGGTCGATTGCAATAAGGCATGCGGCCCACACAAAATTCCGCCAACAATTTTATTAGAGTCCACAGATGAGTTAAGTGTCCCGCTCTGCATTATTTTTAATAAGTCTCTCAGTGCTGGCTACTTTCCGCCTGCCTTTAAAATCGCGAATGTTGTTCCGATTTTTTAAGTCTGGTGCTTGGAACGATGTCACAAATTACAGACCAATATCTCTTTTGTCACTTTTTAGCAAGATTTTTGATGGTCCGGTTCATAAGTATATTTACAATCACGTTAAAAGTACTATTCACGGTTCTCAGCATCGGTGTCTTCCGCGCCGATCAACAGCCACTAATCTTCTGTCAAACAACAAGTTTATTACTGAGGCTGTTTCCACTGGTTTTCAAGTATATACCATTTACACTGATTTTTTAAAGCTTTCGATTCAGTTAATCATCAGCTTTTGGTTTAGAAATTAAATTATTACGGCATACATGGAATCCTACTCTCTTGGTTTTATTCGTACCTAGAGGGTAGGAGACAAAGGGTTGTCATCGGTGGGCATGAGTCTGCGGAGAATGTGTGTTCCCTCTGGTGTTCCACAAGGTTCACTACGGGGTCCTCTCTATTTATTTTATATATTAATGACCTGCCCATGTCTATCCATCATTCGACCATGTTTCTGTATGCCGATGATTCAAAATGTTCTCGGATCATCAAAACTGAATCGGATTGCATGCTACTGCAATCAGATATTTCTCTTGTAGGTAATTGGTGCAAAGCAGGGAAAATTAAACTAAATCTTAAAAAATGTTTTGTTACTTCATTATCCAACAAGCGTATTCCGGTTAATTTCAATTATAAGCTTTATAAGCAATCAATCACACGTGTTGATGTCATCATAGATCTTGATGTTTATTTCTCCAGAAATCTAAGCTTTGTACATCACATAAATTGCACAATCAAAAGATCACATCAATTGGTCGGTTTTATTAGACGGACTTGCTGCGACTTCACTAATACAACTACAATCAAAAGTATTACATCGCACTTGTTAGGAGTATCCGTAAGTATTGTTTGGTAGTGTGGTCTCCACACCAAAAGTCGTAAACTGAATTGATAGAATTGAACGAATTCAGAAGAAATTTATTAAACTTCTTTCAAATTGTTTTAAGGAGGGTATGAAGTACAATGCTGATAATTATTTTACATTATGTTCTTATTTATCTTTTTATTCGTCGTCAAGTTTTAGATCTTTGTTTTTATTCACACGTGTGTCCATTTCATTACCGATTGTCCAGATATTAATAGCCCCTTCAATTTCTTTGTGCCCCAAGGCGTCTCAGGTCTTATGACCTTTTCCGGATACCAAACCACCGCGTTAACCTGTCTAAATATGTGTTTTTCGTCTCGGGCAATGTCATTTTTAAATAGTGTTTATCGTTGTGATATTGATTTGTTTACCAGTCTTAGTGCTTTAAAACCCTTGTGTCATCTGTTTTATTTTCTCTTGCTGATAGTCATTTTACTACCGAGAGTTTTTTATGTTTGTCACTCTCTGTTGTTACTGTTTAGTGCCTTTTTAGTTAGTTTCTGCATGTTGTAATTTGTCTTTTTCATGTTTTAATTTTTCTCTGTTTGCTTCCAGTTATTGGGCTATACCTGTTGAATATCAGAATAAATAAATAGATAAATAAATAAATAAATAGATAGGTAAATAAATAAATAAATAAATAAATAAATAAAATTGATTAATTAATTGTCATAAAACGCTTTTTTTTTCTTAGTGTAGATTCTTATTCAAATGAATAACATTCATGTAAGACATTTGAGTGAAAATGTTAGTCGTCTGACATGCATATTTGTTATCTGTCAACACATATAGGAACGCGTGAGAGAAAATTCTAGTAATGACAAAACTACACAAATTGAATGTTTTCCAACATATGACATTTTCTTATTGGCATTATGATAATTTTGGGCTATATCTATATTTCAATGATTAATTTCTTTGCGGAGAGGACTATGTAAACTTCGTAAGGACTTAAAACATCTCCGCAGAACAATGATATGTTGAAACTTCAAGAATATGCCAGCCTTACAGCATACAGTCTTGAAGGTATCTGCTACGGTAATGTCTGGCTTCTGCTAACCCTTTAGGAGTTTGTTGATTAACCGAATGAAATCTGGGAGAAGAGTGGTAATGCGCCTTTAGTTTAAGTCGTATAATATGATTATCTTTTAAATTCTGTGTCACTTAAAAGATGACTATTGAAAAAATATGACTACCTTGCAAGTTGGCGATCTTTAGTTTCTCTCAATTGTATCAATCTGTTATAACACAGGTTGCCGTCCATATTGGTGACATTGAAACGGACAACATTTAAAATAATGATACGGGGGAAATGGTTAACCTGCTTCCTTATTCAAGTGTTCTATTTTTAGGTACTTACTACCATTCAAAACGTGCCGACGCCATGCTTTCGTAACATTCGCGAAGTCAAGTAGTTTCGATACGCCCCTGAAGGATTGTTTTTGTGTGTGAAGTCTTATCTAGAACGGTCAGGCACATACATGTTAAGTCCTGTCATAATGCTGCATCAATAACACATCGAGATAAAAACCGAAAGTGTAAGTGAACGGTTTATATATCCTGGTGAACCATGACAGAGATAAACTTATAAATTTACGAGACCTCCCACGATAGACAGACTAAATATTGACGAATGAGCAATTGTGCCCTATAACGCTTTGCCTGGCTGTATTGTTAGGGGCTCAAGCCTTTTGGCTGGGCCTTATTGTTTTTGTAGGCGATCGATATTCTTCTTCTTTCTCTTCATATTCTTCCATAACTATTTTCCTCACCTAAAACTCGAAAACCGTTCAACGTAAACTTCTCAAAATTGCAGGGGTAATAGGTACCTACGATTTCTCGTGCACTGGGGTATAAATATTTCGGTCGGTCACGTGACCTGGTGGCCATATTGGATGACTACTCCTTATGATCTAGGGGTCTAGTCGTTTGGAAAATATAGCAAGCACAGTATTATGTCTTAAGAAGTTGCAAATAAAATCGCATGCGGTCACGTGACCTTAGCCGTCAAATTGAATTTTCGAGAATTAACCTTTAATCTTGAAAAATCTTTTTCTCCAAAACCAACACACCGACCGATATGAAATTTTACACTTATTACTCCTAGTGTTAGCTATTTAAGTCGGTAAAAGGCATTTGGATAGGTCGTATGATTGGCTGCCATGTTGGATTTTGCGAAAATAACCCGATGCACAGTTTTCTACAATATTTAAACTGTGAAGCAAATTATATATACAAAAGATACGTTTACAATATATTCGACTCATCCTTGTTGAAATAGAATAAAACAGTGTTCATCCTATAAAAGATATGATATAAATGTCACTTATTTATACCTGTCCAATGTAACGTCTCCGGTCGGCCAACAACATTAAAATATAAACGTCATTAGAACGTACTTTCAAGCAAGTTCTACTTTCGTCTTTTCCATTGCAACTTTGCCGATGCTAACTAGCCATGTATGCAACCCCGAAATTTCGAGGTTAGTTAATATGCTAAGCCGGTCGGAGGTGTGAATCACGTACACATCGATAATACCAAAATCAAACGACACGAGCAGCATTTGCATGCAAGGCAGTGTGTGGAAACCGCGACTATTTCTCCTGTAAAGTTTGATTGAATATTATTTTCGTCACAGTCCCTCTACAAGGGACTATGATTTCGTGGCACATGGCAACTGCGATGCGACATCGGTACAAAAGAACTAAAAAGACGCTTCATTGTACAAACACCTAGCACAAAAGCTGAAAATGGTCGAACGACGTAAGCACGGTCACTCCCCAAAAGCGAGTGGAATGACCGTGGCGTGCAAGCTTCGCTCGACTTCTATAGCTAGTGGACTTGACTGCGACTAAAGTTCATATTTTACAAGTATAACTCCTACTTTCTTTCGGTCCGTACTTATGACGACATAGCGGCAGCGTATACCTTACTTCATCCCACCTCACACGTAAAACAGAGACATTGTCTATGTGTTCGACTCGAGTGCATTGCATCCTGATGTAGCCTCGCCAGTCACAATCGTTTTATCAAACGTTTTGAATCAGACAAGGACTTCCGTCAAAAGAAAATCGTAATGAAAATTTGTACCATTCTTGAGGTTGCTAATTCAGCAAACAACAAACACAGGCGATAATTGTGATTGTCTCACAGTCTTCAAACACTCCCAGCAGAACATTTACATCAAGCAGTGAAGAACAAATCAATTTTCAAATAGCCAAGTGTAGGTAAAGCTACATCCGAATAAAAAAATATGTAAAAGTACAAAATTGAGAGTCCCTTGATGACGCCGATTTTTTATGCCGGTGATATGAGGGGGGGGGGGGGCCACGGGCCTCGAACGGAATGATGATAAGTTTCAGTCGTAGATAAAGGTTTTCGGTTTGGACTTTGATTAGTTAAATTTGTTGTGATTCGGACTCAGTATTTGCTGCATCAAAGGGTGTAAAGTGTAAGATTAACGCTCATGACTACGGTATTTACGAGCTGGTCATTAAAGCATGGTGACTTCACCATAGTTTTGAATCCTATCTGCGGACGGCAGTGGATCACGTGGTCCATGCTGCTTATCTCTCGCCAAATGCCCTTGGCGAAAGGTTAGATCATGTTTTGTCTAAATAATGCATCAAAACACTGCAAAATTTGTTGAAACAACGTTTGATGGACATTCAGGATGAATTCATGGAGCATGAAAAGGTGTCGAAATTATTCCTCTGGTATAGTGATTCGCATGCGTTTTACAGAATTCGCTTTTACGTTGTTAGCCTTTCTTATTAAAATTAGATAAAGATAATTATGCCAGCATAAGCCGCATAAATGCTTGAAGCGAGGACTGAGTTCCTTTTTGAACAGAGCTTACAAACTGCAATTTACCGGTGGTACACATTATGTTGAAAAGTCCCCCTAAGATAAAACACAGTGAGAGTGACAGTCACAGAAGGAAGACAATTTTCGCGAAAACAAGGGTATCTCTCACTGTGAGTTGTCGTTGAAAGGCAACCAACGCCAATATCGTAATCCCCATCCTATGTTACTGCAGACATGCCTTCAAATGACCCAGATGAAACAGTTTTGTGGCCATCGCTGAATTTTTTAAAGGGATATATATATATATATATATATATATATATATATATATATATATATATATATATATATATATATATATATATATATATATATATATATATATATATATATATATATATATATATATATATATATATATATATATATATATGTCTATGGAAATCCGGTCACGACATGCGACCTACGACTTGCGACTTCAAAACTGCGACCTACGTCCTGCGTGTTTGTCAAACTGCGTCCTGCGTAGGGGTTAGGGTTAGGGTTAGGGGTTAGGGTTAGGGGTAGGGGTAGGGGTAGGGTTTAATTTAGGGTTAGGGAAGTCGGACCCCCAACCAGAAGACAAATTTTGAGCCTTGCCTATCCCCAACGCCGCCGGCCAGGGCATCGTGTAACTATGGTTAGGTCGCAGATCACAGTTGAAAGACGCAGGCAGTGGTCGCAGGTTGTGACCGGTACCTGCGTCCCCGGCCCGCGTCTTTAAACTGTGATCTGCGACCTAACCCTAGCTAGACGTTGCCCTGGCCGTCGGCGTTGGGGAGAGGCAAGGCCGGCTCAAAACTTGTGTTCTGGTTTGGGGTCCGACTTCCCTAACTCTAACTAAATCTAACCCTAACCCTAACCCTAACTCTTAACCCTAACCCTTACACTAACCCTACGCAGGTCGCAGTTTGACAAACACGCAGGTCGCAGTTTTGAAGTCGCAGGTCGCATGTCGCATGTCGTGACCGGATTTCCATATATGTCACTTTAAAATCCTATCATTTAATGGCAAAAACAGTTACCATGAAATTTAAATTCACATTTCCACATAAATGTTGGTATTTTAGTCCTGTTTGTGTAGCGTAGCTTTCGTCGATTTTAAATTCCACTGAACGAATGCGGCGAACAATGATTGCTTCCTTTCTCCCTGTTTCTCTTCGTCTCTTTGTCCATCTACATGTATCTTCTCTGTCTTATCTTGATACATAGTCACTGTCACAAGAGAATTTATCTATCCACCGACGTGATCTATCTATCTAGCTATTTGTCTGTCTATTTTTTGTATTTATGCTAATGGAAAATACTGGTCAAGAAGTTTTATAGCTTGTTCCTTTGTAATTAAACACTTCGAATGACAATCGCTGGAAGGAACTGGATTGCCAAAGAATTGCCCGGTCAACTTCCGTTGTCGAACAAAGACGATCTCGTTTGTGTGAAACAGAGGACAAGGCGACATTTCACTTTTTTACGATATCCGATATTTACGGCTTCTAAACTATACAATATTGAAATTAGATTGGCTTAGCCAGATCTATAAAGGGCTGAATCTAGTATCGTCTAGTATCGAAGCTAGAGTCAGTCCTTGGAAGTCGGGTTTGGCCAGAACTGTGAGGTGGTGAAATCTCCGATATATATCGGATATTTACGCGCGATGTGACTGAATCTAGTATCGTCTAGTATCGATATCCCGAAATCGCCGATAAATATTGTGTAAATATCGGAGATTTCACAGATCCGGCGTGCTGAGACAAAAGGCAAGTAGTTCTAGTATCGATATTAGAGTCACCAAATCGCCGATAAATATCGGGTACATATCAGAGATTTCACAGATCCGGCGTGCCGAGGCACGAGGCAAGTCATTCTAGTATCGTCTGGTATCGATGTTAGAGTCCCCAAATCGCCGAGAAATATCGGGTAAATATCGGAGATTTCACAGATCCGGTGTGCCGAGGCACAGGGCAAGTCATTCTAGTATCGTCTAGTATCGATATTAGAGTCCCCAAATCGCCGAAAAAATATCGGGTATCCTAAATATCGTCGATTTCACAGACGCGGCTTCCCATGGAACAACCGCAGTTCATTCTAGTATCGTCTAGTATCGATACTTGTCCCGAAATCGTCAAACTTCGATACTAGATAGTAAATATCCGATATTTAAAAATTGTGCAAAGTCGCGCCTTCATGGTGAAACACTGCCGCTCTTAAGATACCCAACGTTTTCTTTTCAGATCAGAAGGCATCCATGACCCACTGAGTTTAATCTTCGCTCCTGCTAAACAATAGCATCTCGTTGGCGTGTACACATGGCAAAAATAATCGATCTTTATTTCTAAGTTTCTCGAAAGAAGTTCAGCATTGTAATAAGTGAAAGTTTGATCATGACACACTAAATTACTATCAAGAAATCGTTTGGAAAACGGGTAATGATTGGATGAGGTGATCATAGCCTGGTAGTTCCAGAATTTTTTCTAATTACATCCACTCTCTCTCATGGAAATTTGAAAATTAAAATAATCTGCCTCGTAGTCGTTTCGGGGCAAGGATATGGTGAACAGTAGGATGCTAGTTGGCTTCATTGCTTGTCAACAAGCAGAGGATATGCAGGATCAAAATGTCAGAAAACAAAATCTTCCGGGGATGTTACTTTACTACATTGCAAGTTATTGATGCTATGCTCGGACATAGACCCTCGAGGGTCTATGGCTCGGAGAAGTGTTTTAGCATTCACAGAAGGTCGATCGACACTTTTTAGCAACAGTAAAATTGCGCACAAGCACACGTCATTGATATGAAAACCTAGCTTTAACTAATGTTTTACGGCTGAGAAGTAAGCCTTCACGATAAGTGCAGGTATAATGTGATTTCACAAAAATGGAAAAAAAGTCCATGGAAATTTGCGGTGTAAATTTTCTTCTGTGGTACTGTTTGATGCGGACCGTCGCTAGTGCTGTCAGCCAAAAAAAAAGTCGTAGTCTTACACCTTGGAGCTAGAAACGGATCTGGCTCCATGCTTACACCAATACGTTGTACCGCTGTATAAACCACTGATGATTTATACACGTCTAGGTACACATAATGAGGTGCCAATGTACTCTTGCATTGCACAGCCAAAACCAGTATCGATTTATGAACGCGTGACAGTCCCTCCTCCAAGCAAGAGACGTCCTTTTCAAGCTCCCTGGGTCAACCCATGGAGGTAATGGTCAGCTATAGTCGGTATCGTGTTGAGGGATTTAGGGTGAGCATATTAGGTCCGCATTGCCATCATACTGGCGAGAAAATTCATCGTCAATAATCCCCTCATTAAGGTAATATGCACCTCGAAAGTGAAAAGACTTAAACTTTTGCTCTAACTTTCCTCAAGGGATCTTGCAATCATTCTCTTTCAAAATCAAGAATAAAAAATGGGGGTCACCGTGCAAATTTGGTACTAGAGAAACAAATTACCCAAGATTACCGATATTAGAAATTCAAAATGGCCGCCATCCCAGTGTTAACTGTATGGAGAAAAATAAAAAGTTTCGAATTTCGAAAAACTAAGCCGGTGGAAGTTTTCTTTCGCCAAGAGCTTTAAAATGAACCCCCACATGTGGTATATTAGAAGAGAATTGTAAAAGTTTGAGAGTCCGAATGTCTGTCCCGAGTTGCGTTCTACCATAACTAACACTGTGCGCAAACTACCTAGATTTACACTTCGCGGCGAAATGCATACAGGTGGCGCTTTTCGCATCTGATTAACAGGCGTTAATTAATAGGTCTCATGTTAGCATCGGAGAAGTTGTAATGTTATATGGTATATATCATACTGAATTCATCCATCATTTCGTTTTCATTATTTTAAAAAAACTTTAATGCAGTTGTTTCACTTTTATATGAAATACGTGGCCCATTGTCAACGTAATTAATGGAGACCGTAAACCAAACATGTTTACTGTTGCTGAAAGTTAGAGATAACATTATCAGCAAGTCTCGCCGTGCACAGGTTTCAATGTTCCAAAGGACTTTTGTTAACACAATGGTAAATCGTATTTATTTTATTTTACAATTTCTTTGTCAATATCAATATATGCAAGCTATGGCTTATAAACAGCAGGTTGTACGAGATAAAACGGCATGGGCATATTGTCAACATGTATGGATGATATTGGGGTAGTCGGATGGGAGTAATTATTGAAATAATGTAATGATAAGGCAGACATTTTAAAAAATGAAAGAATTGTTCAACATCGGGGATGTTGTCTTCATCAAACATACAAAAAAACGCATGGATGATTAAGAAATATAACTCTAATCAGACCACGTTCAATAAAAAAGTCTTTAAAAAGTGTTATGAGAAACGAAAAAATGTATCAAATTTCTGACTTCTGAGTCAAGCAAAATGAAAATCCCTTACCCTTCCGTAAGCTTAAGGTTCAATATAAGTGGTCAGGAAATATTACAAAAACCCTGGATTTACTACTTGTCACTGTCAATCGATAATAAAATACTTTCTTATATTGATTCAGGAAATGTGCCGAATTGAGTTTTGTGCTAGTTGGTGACAGAGAAAATATAGACATATTCACATAATGACATTTTTTAAAATGCACACGATAATGCCATGCATTTATCTTAAATTACTGGTAAATTTTGCAAAACCACAAACTTGGATACAAATTGTGAAGCTGTTAAGAACCTATTGTGTAATAGTGAACAAAATTTCTTAAATTTTTTGGAAGTTGTGCCAATCTAAATATCCCAAATAAATTGATAGCACTTTCAAACCCGCATTTTATAACGAATTTGGTAATGTCGAGGAGGGAAAAAATTATAAGCGCGAACCACACGACGAGAATTTGTTTTTCTATTTTTGGGTACTTACTACCATTCTTATTTACAGAGTGCTGACGCCATGCTTTCGAAACATTAAAAGCTAGTAGTTTCGATACGCCCACGGATATTTTTGTAGAGTCTTATCTAGAACTGCAAGTAGGCTCAACATGCTCAACATGCACATTAGTGTTACGCCATGCCATGATGCTACATCAATACATTTTCCATAAAACGTATACCTGAACGGGTTAAATTTGGTCACAAATTTTTGCAGAGGGAATACAATAATCTGAAAAGACCTCACGCAATAGAGGGATTAAATATGAACGAATTAAAATTGTGTATGGCGCCCCCTTTTATACTTTGCCTGACTAGATGTATTGTTTAATATTTAACTCCTACCACTAAAGGTCAGACGAAGTGTAAACTAGCATTATTTATTAATGACGGGGTCATAAGTTTATGTATAGTTTTTCCAAACACAGTGTTATCGCCACATGTGTTCGTGACGAAAACATTTCTTGAAGAAACCAATGAAATTTTAATCACATAACAACGTCGCTGCTTCTCTTAAGATAAAGACAAATGTCACTAATCGAATATATTTGACCCAACATGGACATTTTCCGTTACAGCGTTCCCGCGTTGAGAAAAAAACTTCACAAACGCCGAAATTAATAATCAAGATATGGGACTTGATCAGGTTTGGCAAAGTGTTGACAGTGAGAGTCAAACATATCTTTTTGAACAAATTTGACAATTGTAAGGAATATGGTCATTTAGTAGCACTTGTATATCGTGTTTTGATCACTTGTATGTACGGGAAAATGGGAAATGGCCGAACTTAAAGTAAAGTGGTGTATGATGCTGTTTTTTTTTAATCGAGGCAGATAACAGTTCAGAATATTCTGCCTACTGTGCACTTTTCGCAAAAAAGCTATGGAGAATATGTGTATGTTTATTTGCCATAGAAATACGACGTACTATGTACAGAATGTCAAGAGTGGTGTGATATTTAAAAAAATATCTAAAAAAATGCAATAGTGACATTTCTGCAGAAAAGGTAATGCTATATAATCATTGGAATGTGATCTATGGCTGGAAAACAGGAAAAGCTTAAGTGAAGCTTGCATCATCTGTTTCCCATTTAACTGTACAGAAAGTAAGCAAACGTAAAATACAGAGGGCTTTTACAATAAGTAAACAAAATAAACTTGTAAATTAACGCACGGTAAATACACTGTGTTGTACTGACTAAAACAGATTAATGTGGAGAACTGAGGCGAAAAAATGAGCTATCAGAAAGAACAATAAACACGTAACAAGGAGAAAAAGAATAAAATGTAGCAAGGTAAATTTGGTGGATCACTGATTGATTATCAAGTAATCTTTTAATTTCGCTTTGAAGCCGTTTCTATTAGGTATGTTACGGATATCATGTGGTATCTCATTCCATATTTTGCCACCGTGATAGTCAAAGGAAAATTTGCCCAAAGTGTAATTCCTTCTAGGGATTAGAACATCCCTATTTGTAATTAATCTTGTTTGGTAATGGTGTTGTGGGAAAGAAAAATACTCATCAAAACGTCTGGGTAATCTGTTGTGAAAAAGATCATGAATAAATGTACAGAGTTGGTATTTAAACTGGCTGTAAATGTCAAGAATACCGAGAGATTGAAAAAGTGGCCTACTATGAGTAAAAGAATCCTTAAAACAAATGATGCGAACAAGTTTCTTTTGTGCCTTATAAACTGAATCAAGAGATGAGCGATAAGTACTACCCCATATTTCCAAACAGTATGAAATATGTGGGAGAATAAGAGCATTGTAAAGAAGTAACAGAGTGGATTTGGGGAGATAATGCCTTAGTTTGGAAATAATACCAATCTTGGAACAATTTTATCAAGAACCTTCTAATCTGTTGTTTCCATGTAATATTTTTATCAATGTCAACTCCTAGATAACTGGTATTGTCGACTTCTTCGAGTAAAACATTATTAATACGTAACTGACCAGTATTATTAAATGGATTGTAACGAGATGAAAGAAACATGTAGTTGGTTTTGGAGTAGCTAATTGTCAGTTTGTTAGCATTGCACCATTTTCAACATCCATGAGGTTTGCGTTTGCTGATTTACATCAAAGCCCTGTTTATTATAAGAGTGGAAAAGATTTGAATCGTCAGCAAAGAGTTTAAAGTTGAAGAAGGAAGAACAGTTCGGGAAGTCATTAATATAGATAAGAAACAAAATGGGGCCAAGGATAGATCCCTGTGGGACTTCACAGTTGACAGGAAGAATAGAAGAGTTGCATCCTGCTGCAGAAACGTATTGATGTCTGTTAGACAAATAACTATGGAACCAGTTTAAAGGAGGACCCCGAATACCAATGTGTGAAAGTTTTGAAATAAGTATCTTGTGGTTTATGGTATCGAACGCTTTGGTAAGATCGAGAAAAATACCAAGAACAAAGTTACCTTTCTCAAATTCTGCAAAAAGATCACCGACTAAATCAATAAGTGAAAGTTTAGTACTGAAAGATTTTCTAAACCCATATTGGTCCTTATGTAGGATATTGAAACGCTCAAGAAATGACAACAGTTGCCTATTGACGGCTTTCTCAGTTATTTTACTGAATAAAGAAAGAACAGAAATGGGCCGGTAGTTATTTGGACTGTAGGGAGAACCTTTCTTGTAAATGGGTGTAACTTTGGCAATTTAGCTGATCAGGGAAAACGCCCATTTCAAAAGATAAATTGATAATGTATGCAAGTGGTGGCCAATGAAGGGGGCTGCGTCACGTAGAAGGCGTGCAGTAAAGAAATCATGGCCACATGATTTATGTTGGTCTAAATTTCGTAACTCAGCCTCAGTATCTTCTCTAGAAACTGGAGTGAGAAAGAAAGAATGATGGTTTGAAGGACCTAGGAAAGAAGTGTAATTGACAGAACTGTTAATTTTACTGGCTAGATCGCAACCTATTTGAGAGAAAAAACTGTTGAGACAGTGAGAAATTTGCTGTGGATCAGAGATAGTCTCTGTAACATTGTTACTGTTTCTGATATCCAGGTGTTTTGGTAGCGTTGTGCGATTGGTGTGAACTTTCCCAGTCAACTCGTTGATAGTACTCCATAGCTTGGATGAATTACCGTGATTTTGCTTGATTTTATTTGAATAGTAGGTCTTCTTTGACGTCTTAATAAGCTTTGTCAGGAGATTTGCGTAACGTCTGTAATGGTTATGGAGAACAGGCTCAAAGTTGCTCTTGATCAGTCTAGAGTAAAGACGATGCTTATGCTTGATGGAGTTTAGGAGGCCATGCGTAATCCAAGGCTTTTTCGGGACATTTGATCTTTTTTTCGCAAAACAAAGTGGAGCCACTTGAGTGCATGCCTTATCAAAAATAGAACTAAATAAATTATATGCAGAATTGACATCAGTTAGATGATACACCTCTGACCAGTCAGTGTTTGCTAAAATTTCATGAAACTTATGGATACTATAACGTGAATAATCTCTTGAAAAAGAAGGCTTATCCCTGGTAAAAATATTGTCAATATTTTCAATAAAGGTGAAAATAGGCAAGTGATCTGTAATATCAGTGGTAATGGTGCCAGAGTGAATGAAGTGGTTTGTAAATTACAGTAAGCATGGTCTATAATAGTAGAAGTGGTTGCAGTAACACGTGTGGGAATATCAATAATTTGACGGAAATTAAGTGAAGCAAGCGTATCAAAATAATTTCTTATCGATGGCGAATCCTGGCTATCAAAGTCAATATTAAAATCGCCAACAAGGAGATATTTTGAGTTTGTTGAATTTCTGTTCAAAAGATAATTATACAAAGCACATTGGAAAGCATTGATGCATGAACCGGGTTTCCTGTAAATAATCCCTAAAGTAAATTTTCCAGAACTCAGGTAAAATGCTAACCAAAGACATTCACTGAAAGGTAAATCAACCCCTTTAAAACTGTGAAATCCAAGGAACTCTGTACATATGCTGCGACACCTCCTCCTCTCATACCACTTTGTCTACAATTCTTGACAAAGTGATAGTTTGGAATATTAAAATAACTGTCATCGTTGATTTTCCATGTCTCTGATACAGCGATAACATTGAACTTAGTTGACAGGGTGGTTTCGGTAAAAAGGCGGAGTTGCTCGAAATTTTTACTCAAGGAGCGAACATTCAGATGAAGTAATGATAAAGTAGAACAATATGAGTTAGGAAATGCATCGTTGAAGTTGTCTACAGAGTACGATGTACAGCTGAATTTATGATACTCGTCCACGTCATTCATTGAAAGCAGAATAAAGCAAAGACTATCATTTCAAAAAAAAGGCGAGAAGCTTGGCATGACAGAGAAAACAAGCTACAGAATATGTAGACTTACGTGAGCAGTTATACAATTTTGGAAATGTCGTTATTACAGTTAATGTTCACGACTTGTGTAGTTGTGTCTTTTCGGGCCAGAATTTTACCATTTTGGGTCCACAGAAATTTCCACTGTCTTTGTTTCCTCTTCTCGTTTGCCTTGCCAAATAACGATCTTCTTGCCTGTGTAAGATTTTCATTTATGTATATTTTGCTTGTTTCTTCGAATCCGAGGTTTCTTGCGGTAATATTCTTTAGGTTCTTCTTCTTGCTGTAGATGTTATTTCTCGTACGTCTGTTGTTGAATCGCACGATAATGGGACGATGACGTTGTTGGTGTGTGTTGTTGGTTCTTGCTTTTGTTCCAATGCGATGAGTTACTCGATGCCACCCATTGATATGTTAATATCTATTGCTTTCAAAACTTTGAAAGCAATGTCTTCTGTGTTCTCACCTTCTGACTCCGGAATGCCATGTATTTCCAGGTTGTCTCTTCGTATGTACTGGTCGAGGTCATCTTTGTCAATTTCTAGCTTTTCTACTCTTTCTTTTAACTCTTCATTCGTTTTAGTTAGTTTCTTGTTGTTGTCTTCAAGGATAGTTATTTTGGCTTTAAATTGTTCAAACATTACACCCCTGTTACCTTCACAGTCCTCACACCGTGGCTTAGACATAGTTTCTATCTAGATATGTGGAAAAATTTTGAACTTTTCCAAGAGCCGACGTGGTCGAGTTGCTCCATTGAAAGCGCCCTCTAAGCTAAGCATGTTTAGCAGCCACATGCCTCCAGAACGACATATGCGAACAACTCAATATAAGAAAATATCCCACAATTGTCTTGCTTAATTGAAATGAGCGTGAATATTGAGATATTATGTAGACAAAGTCTTCGACGGAGTGGATTGCAGGCCAACACGAATGTAAGCTATGACCCGATATAGTCATTGTGACAACATAGTATGCATTTCGTCTTTGAGACGAATTTGGAAACTGTCACGCGGTTTAAGCGCTTTTAATGCAATACTTAGACATTTTGTTCGATTCATTATATTATAAAGTGCAAAGTCAAAAGGTTATTACTTTAAAATCTAAATATAACACTATCAGAAAAATCAACTTTAAAACATCTCTTCTATCAAACTTGCATTTTGCGAATATCACAGAACAAGCCAAGGATGAATAATTATATGTTGTTTAATTAAAGCAAATACAGCAAAAACAATGGCGTCACACTTAATATATAATGATTTCTAGTTGTTTTATCAATTTTGGTTAAGGCATCACATATGCAAATGTCCAAATTTTATACCGAATTGAAAGAATTTTAAATTAAATTCACATTTTGCCCGAATGCCAGTTCCTTTGTTGGGTGCGAGGTTAAATTTGTTCGGGTCACATTTCGCTAATCTGCCTACGACCCCTGGTTTTTATGAATGTTTGCAATTACGTCTTCCCGGCAATAATAGATTGTTCCAATGTAATTGGACAAGTAGTAACATGCACCTAGTTCTTCGCTCCAATTGGTCAACGGCAGTCACATGTCACGTTTATTGTGCGAATACATGACAGTGCAACACCAATACCTTACATCAACATGGCAGTAACTTAGACTTTTAAAGGGTTGGGCAAGTAGTTTAAATAAAGACAATACTTTTGTATGTGATCTTGTGTTGTGATGGCTGTCGACGATATTGGACATAGTAAGACGAGGAATTGTACATCAGAGTATATAGGATCGTCAGGAACACATCTCAAGGAGAACCATTGAGTCACTCTGATAATGTCTGCAAAGGGTACTTACCCAACTGAGAGGAATTCCTCCATTCATGGTTCCTGCAAGTATCAAATCCGACAGATAAATTTGAAGATTTTATGATCCAGCAAGACAGACCGATTTCGCGCTTAATTGTGACTGCTAAATCCATGGGACCATGCCCTTTCAGCGTTATGCCAATGGCCGTACAACTGTTTACATCCAAGAGTTGCAATGGCGCGCAAGATATACCGTTAGTTAATCCAGCAGATTGAACGATAGACGTAAAGTGATGCGGATTGAGTGATTGGGAAATTTAGAGGCCCAACGACCTCAGGCCACTAGGCCTACAATAAACATGGCATTAGCAGTCCAGTAGCAGCTGTAAATATTTGTCTAAGTGTTTTTGTAATTGCCCAATGAACTCGATTCCGTTCACTGGCACAAAATAACACTTGTATTATAGTATAATTTGATTGTTGTGATTTATTAAAAGACATATTATCTTAAAAAGCTTGACAGACTAGTTTTACCATGTCATTTAGTGAAAACTAAAGGAGACGGAACTAAGAACGGATGCAACAACGAATATTGTCCTTGCAGACATTTGCAGACACAACTTAAATGCACTAGTCACCAGGTGATCAGTTAACCTTACAATGGATGTCGAGTTATAAAAGGAAAACACAGGTTTCCTAGTATTGACGATCGGCATCAAATGTCATGGCCGTTCGATGAGAATAATCTCTTTGCTTTCACAGGGAGATAAGTACCGGACGCTAACATAGATTGAGTGTTTACTCTTGTAAATACGAACAAAGCGGTGACCTTTAAAAGTTCTACAGCAGGCTTTTTATCAGTATGGCTAGGGCATGTGAGTATGACCCCTGGTTTTGTGACGGGTATTTGGAAACGGAAATACCTGAAAGACATTGAAGGCAACACAACTACTTGTTTGGACAGCTGAATTTAAACAGAATGTCCATTCAGTAAAGCCTAATTGACGGTATGACCTCTTCACCACCGGAAGAGATAAAGTTGTTTGCTTCAGAACGATAAGCAATAAATATGTGTATCAGTACTTTTCTCATGAAAGAGCGACTCTGATTCAAATCGAAAAATCGGACGAGGTCACAGATCTTACTCTGTGTCATGGGTAGTTCTCTAGTTCTCTCTGCCGTCACAAGACAAATGTGTCGAATGACCTGAGCCTTTACTGAGGCATACTATAAAGATCACTAATTATTAACGATTCTAGGCCGTGTGCTAAATACACAGCGTTTGGGACGTACATTCAAATGGGTAAAGCCCGTTTCACACCCTAGTCATCATCACATCAGAGAAGACAAGATTACACAACTAATTTTCGGGGCTGACAGAAATATAAACCACAATATTACGTTTGAAACCTCTTATAATTCACAAATTCTTGCATAAAGGTTATTGAGAGAGTATCCACTTCAGAAACAAAGCAAGAAAATGAAGCTGTAACGCCGCTTTCTTAATGAGAGCGCCAACTTGCAAAAAATCACGTACATGGGCTATTTTTATAAAGATAGTTACCATGGACCCGGAGGCCTCAGTAGTCCAAATATTCAGTAATAAATCTAGTGACCTCTAGATTAAAGGTCAATCTGTGTTTACTGATCTTGTTTTATTAAAAACAGTGTCATAGGGCAATGACTGTCGAACAAGACAAGCTGTAACGGTACTCTGCCTTCGAACACCGTTCTTTATCACTGTACACATAATGGTTTGTGTTTTAAAAAAGTAGGGAGACAGACGCAAGCAGCGCCGCAATATGGAAGATAAGCTTGGTCAAACGATAACGTCTTTAAGAAGAATCTCTCGTCAGAAAATCTTCTAATATTCAATAATTATATCATATAATCCTGTGGAAGACATCGAAGATAACAGAAAAACTATGAAAACTTAGAATCAATCACAATAAATTGGTAAACCAGAAAGGTGGGTTAATGATGCCTGACATTTATCATTTACCAAACAAGGCACAATTCATCAACTGTACCTCTGTTTGTAAACTTGCTAAAATGCATAGTACACTAATAAATATTTCAAGTTTGAAAATGGTTCAAATTGTATACGTTGTCTAGTTTTGGACATTCAGGAACGGTGAAAATCGAAACAATGCCGCCATTGCTGTTTAGGTAAAAAAGTAACACTCGGGCCACACTTTACACTGCACATGTCATACACCTGCTTTGTAAAGTTCCAGTAAGTGTAAGTAAATTGGCAGATTCATATAATCGCTTTTCCGTTTGCAGACAGTCTGAACTATGTCAACCATGTTGGCTGTTTCCAGTTGTTTGATAGGGTAGTTGTCTCCGCCTATTTCCTTAATACTCATTCCAAATGGCTAATAGCGTTTCGTCCTTAGTTTTGAATTTCACAGGCGACTCCCTCTGTCAGAATTGGTGTTTTTTAAGTGAAGGACAGTTCATCAAAATGTCACCTCTTGGACGAGGCAACTGTTCCGCGTTGGCGATGCTCGAGTTGGCCTCTCGGCAGGTCAATATTTGCTAGCGTTGACCATTTGCCAGTAAAACCGTTTTTCACCTGTCTTTCAACGTTTGTTTCTGACCGCAAATTAGTCTGAGACTCCTTTCTTGAAGCAATTCGTACGGATTTTCGCCATTCTCCGATCTGGAGCTGCTAACAGACACTGATTCATGTGCTGTTGATGGTTTCGCGTTCAACCTATCATTTCTTGTTCCCTCAGTTATGCTCTCTAAGACAGCTGTAGTAAAACTCTTGCCATGAAGAACATCTGACGACACAAAAGGCTTTTATCCCGTCAAAACAGTTTCTTCTTGTATCTGGTGGTGGTCCTCCTATAGAGGAGGAAGTTAAATAATAATAATAATAATAATAATAATAATAATAAACTTTATTTCGAGAACCAGCTCATATGACACACTAAAAAGACTAAAAAAAGAGGGACTAAAACAAACCAACAGAGCGACAATTTAAAAGCAATCTCTGTACAATATTTTCCAAAAAGCACTATTAAGACGCACATACATAGACAACGCAGCAGCAATTAATGGATTTTCACTTTTTTCCAATCTTAAATAAAACCTGGAACGCAAGGTGCGTTGCTTGCTTTCAAAGGTCATGATATTATTATATACAAAAGTATCCGTTATACTCAATTTTCGGTCAACCCATAACAGGATTCTTAAAAACGTTGTTGTATGCAACTCGGACATCATTATGCACTTTTTCGTGAAAAGACGCCATAAATGCGAACAATACATAGTACAATATGCTTGAAACAAAGTTATTTTGACTGAATAGGAACAGTTCGAAAATTGACGAACAAGAGAATTGGCATTGATATAAAACGACCTCATCTGACGCTTCATGTCGTCAATATCGTTACCCATACAATTCAAAATTACTCCAAGGTATGAATGCTTATCAACAAAAGACAAAATGGTATCATTAAGGTAAACACTGGGGATATGGACAATTTTAAGTCGATCTGGAATAACGGCAAGGCACTTCGATTTTTTCGGATTAAAAATAATATCATGAATAACAGCATAACTAGAACACGTTTTCAAAAGGCTATTGAGACCTTTAACAGTTGGACAAATCAAAACAATATCGTCAGCATATAACAGATGGTTAATGCACATACCACCAACGTGGCAACCAACTTTTGTATTGGTGAGCAAATTACTCAGCTTATCAATATATACAGAAAAGAGACGGGGAGATAGAATACCACCCTGTCTAACACCATTGTGAACAGGGAAAACGTTCTGATAAAACAGATCCCCATTTAACACGAAATTCTTGATGTCTGTACCAATAAGTTAAAATTCTAATTATGAAAACAGGTAACCCTCTATCAATTAATTTTCGAAATAATGTCCAGTGGTTCACTCTATCGAACGCCTTAGTGGCGTCTAAAAGCAAAGAAACACAGGGCTATTGTGCCGATTGTAAAAATCAACAATTTCTTTCAAGAGGAAAACACACACATGTCAGTTGAGTGATTTTCTTTGAACCCGAATTGGTGATCAGAGGTATCAAGCAACCTGTCACATTTGTTAAGAATCAAAATTTCATACACCTTGGAAATAACTGTAGCGATGGCAATTGGACGATAATTACTAGGGTCAGTCACATCACCATTTTTGTTTTTAACAAATGGGATCAAAGTGGTATCAAGCATACGGAAAGGTAAATACCCATGAACATGTGAGGCAGTGAACAAGATAGAAAGGAGAACATTAAGACGACGATGTGCATATTTCAGATGCTCCGCCACTAAACCATCGGGTCCAGAAGCTTTGCCACTTGCTAGCCTAGAAATACACTCACTGATGGCAGTTGGAGAGAGTAATCATTTCATCATCAAAAGTAGTTATAGAAAAAGTATCTTTTCACATAGGATTCATTACTACAGTTTGAAACAGACGATAGTAACTCTGCAAAATGATCACGCCACATATTCGCTATATCAGTATGCCCATTGCAACCTCCAATAGAAGAAGACAAAGGTGCAGACTTATTTTTGCTACTGGCATTTTT
>NW_027248354.1:220000-247500 GCF_041260155.1 Ptychodera flava | reverse complement strand
TAGAGAATGTGTCGTCACCTATCCCGGACGCACATCACGTTCTAGTCACCCGCCATTGTTGCAAAGCTGCAGACGACACTACGGTCACGTGACCGGTCACTTTTCCAAATTTGGTTAGAATATTTCCCTGGGGAAATAGCCTTTCAAAAAATATCCTCTGACGTCACTTTTGTCGATTTGGTGGGGACTAGACGTATGTATTTTCTCGTCACGTGATGTATTATGGCGAATCGCGACACGGAATGAGCATGTGGCGTGTTATAATAGATTTTATTTACATGAACTGCAAGTGATTACATATGTCGGAAACGTTATTCCCTTAATTGTCACTTTATCCAGGATATTGATTGTATCATTCTATTAGCCATGGAAAAGTGTCTGTTTTTTACAGATTCGGAGGTTTACTAAAATAAATTTTGCAGTAAGCCGGTGATATAGTAGAGCGGCTAAGTGACAAAATATTTCAAATTGTGATACAAGCATTAAAATTGGCATGTAGGCATATTTTAGGACACTCTTCAAGAAAAAAACGCTAGCCACGCAAAAATCCAATATGGCGGCCATTTTTCAAGATGGCCGCCAAATCGACTTCCGGAAAAATGAAATCATTGATAATTTGGGTGATTATCATCTGAATTTAACAATTTTGGTGGCTATACCAATGTTTTCAACCATGTTGAGTCTATTTCTGATGTTTATTTTGTGATAGTGTCTACCATTAAGTCAGAAAATTGCTCTGCCAGTGAATTACAGTTCAAAAAGTACATTTAATGTTTTAGTAAGCTAAAAATAAAATTTGTAATAAAAGATGTTCCCTTCCCAACCACCTTTTCGCTATTTTTGACATCTTTACGACATACCAGAATTCTGTAAATATTGTTTGATTAGGATGGTTTTGATGAATGGACCAAAGGTCGTTGTGTGGATAGCTTTTGCTTTTACGTCATTATTCTTATTTTTGTCAATGAGGTATAGATGACGTTTTGTTAACCTCTTCTCTGATCTATTTTTCTGTAATCTCGTTGTTGAAGTCTCTGTGTGAAGATATTGACTCTTTGTATCTTTTTTGTTGTTGAACATGTGAGCATATCTAAAGAATTCACCTATAATAAAGCCTTTGAAATTGTTGTTTTGGTGGCAGGAACGTCTTAGTAAATATTGGAATGTGTCAATTGGTTTTGTGTGGGTTTTAAAATGGAGCATATTTGCTCAATTTTGTCTGACCTTTGAAGACCACTAACTCAAGGTATGAAATTTTATCGATACAAGGGTGCAGGGTGTTGCATCTGGTGAGGCTGGTTAGCCCATTCTGCCTCCACAGATTTCTTTTTAGTATTCTCCGTTGAACTCAAATAATTGTTTGAGAATAATCAACAGTAGGGCTTTTATGCAGGTTTTTGTGGGGTTTTTGACATTGTTTATGTTGGGTGGTTGAATTTTAGAGTCCATCGCCACGATCACTGCATTTAAAGCTTCCTTTTTGTGGCATTTTTGGTGTACCATGATGTATACCACGTCTAATGTTACAAGAATAAGGGTTTCTTGTATTTTTATTGATTCTAGCTTGTTAAAGAAGCCTTTGTGTCCTTTGTTGATTGTCTTTGGCCTATTGTTTTTATGAAAGAGTCTAGAAATTCTGAGATTTGGTTTGTTGGCTGGATAAGGCATCCAATAAAGATTGTTCCTTCCCGTGAGGTTTTGTATATTTTGGTAGAAGATACCATTATGGCGTATTTGTTTGGTTGTGTGATAGAGGAGCTGAAAGTTGCCTCCTCAATGATTTTCTTGTCGCACATGTTTTCAAGTCTTTTTTCCATGTCCACCATATTGTTAATGTCGCCCTGTGTTGCTTTGAAGTAATAGTTTGTATTTTGAAGCTCTCTTTTATTTTCGTTAATGTTATCTATCTTAGAAGTCATATTGGAAAAAGGCCACCATACGGCCGTCATCTTAGAAGAACAAAATCACAAAATATTCCTTTTAAACCGGCATGGACAGTCTCAGGCACTAAGGTACATAGGATTTCATTAAAAAACCACTTAAATGGTAATGAAGTGTACTTTTTATGCCATTAATGTGGTATTTAGATTTGTGCGGTCTCCACGCAGTTGCCATCATTGATGGCAAAATAAAAAATACACCTAGTTTCAGGCGCATAAAACATACAATTGACACATGTGCATTTTATGCCATAAAATCTAATATACGGATACGGATGGAAGCCATATTGGAAAATACGGCCGCTATATTGGATGGACAAAATCACAAAATATGCCTTAAGACCTGCAAAAACAGTCCCAGGCACATAAAAACATACAATTTGACACAGAAACCACTGAAATCGGTAATACATTGTGTTTTATTATACCTTAAACTATTTTCTCGGCAGCCATATTGGAAAATAGCTGCCATACGGCCGCCATCTTGGATTTTCTGGTGGCTAGCGTTGTTTTGTTACTAAGTGATACACCATTGATGGTTCTGCAAAGTTTCATGCTTGTATCATAAAATGAAATATTTTGCCAAAATACCACACTTATCTGCTCTACTATAAGAATATTTCTTGTTTTGGCAAAATTATTTAACGTGTATCCCGAGACTTAAATAGAATAGCGAAATTTCAAAAGATACAGTCCCAAATTAAAAAAAAAGTGAGCAATAACTCCTTCGGCACAACGTTATCTAATAAGTGGATATGATCAAATTTCGCGACTGAGCTAATTGTTTGGATCATCCAATGTATTGTCTGTTTCCCTAGACTCAATAAAGACACTCTGACTAAACATTGCTGAGAGATACTCTTGAGTGAAAATTACCTTACCTTCTTATTTTGATTACGTAAAGGGTACCTAGCAGGACTTAGGGCTATGTACCTGCACAGAGAAAATGTACGACCGAGTACTTTGAAAAATGCGTGAGAAATTTCGCGTCATAGATAATTTGCATATCAAAAAGGCAAAAATTTATAAAACTTACGTTTCACGTATAAAATCTGAGCTATCCCAGGGTATGGAAGATCTTGGTGCTTCAATAATTCATGTAAATATAAGGAGAGGAAAAATTGAGCTCAGGACCAGCGGCAAGACACCAAAACACCAAATGTGTGAAAGCTACGTTCTTGTGCTGAAAATGTTTGCTGATATTAGGATCCGTATGCTTGTCACGATGGCAGCTACCTTGAAAAGATGGATATAATGCGTACAGTGATCATAACGATGGAGTTGTTGCTTTATGAGAGTAGACAGTTAGTAATGTATGGTAAGGCGCGAGAATTGGCAGAGACTGGGTCAAATCATTTATGTATAGGGGATGAGTGGCGTCCAAGCTGAAATGTGTAACTTATAACTGCACTGTAAGTGAGGCTATCCAAAATTCTCTTACATTTGTGCACTCAGACATTGTTTACTGAAAGCTTCTTCAATTGCATTAATATCTGAACAATTTAGAGCTTAGAATGTAATTGATTGATTATTTGTCAATGACATGTTCCAAAATATGATAACGTCACAGGGATCGGGAGGGGTTGGGAGGGATGTTTTTTTTTTTTTTTGCAACAGTTTACTTTATTTGATTTTGACTGTGATATTTCAAATAAATATTTCTACTCAAAACCGTCTGACTACTTTCTTTATTACTTCAAGTAATTTTATTAATTTTGACTGTGGTTTTTGAAATAAAGTTTCGACTTTACACCGTCTGACTGCTTTATATATTACCAACAAATCCTTATCTCCTCTCCAACATATGTATACACCACTGTAATTGCTTCGCAAACATTGCAAACTTGCTAATCCGCTGTCCGTAGCTGAGGAATAATTGATTGAGTCAACACTACAGCCGTCACACACGTAGTAAAATGAGAAGGGGTGAAGATCAAATTTTAGTGTAAGAGTAAATTGAATAAAAGGTCGATATTTCAAGGTGCTAATAATTGTATAATTGTTAAGGTAAAGTTTGAAATGTGGACCGAGCTGTTCACTGTACAGAAGATCTAGAAATTTGCGTCAGTTCAGTGATTGATCTCCGTGTGAACGGATCAATGAGAATAGTGGGTAGCTAAGAAAACGTGTTTTACGATCGTCAAGTCAGCAAAATAAAACAAAACTGTTATTAGTAGGCATGACGTCAGAAAGTGGATATTCTCAACTTCGTTGGTACGGATTTTCAACGGATATGATCAGATCTCGCCCATGGTCAACTATGAGTGTTGTTAACGTTCCTCTCATAATGTAGTTTAGTTGCCCTTTGAAGTTGAAAAAGTCCCTTTAAGGACATGTTGTACAGAATAGCGTGTCATTAAAAACGTGATTCATTGGCAGATCATCTACAATGGTCTATTGCATGACTACCTGGGTTCGGTGTGTGTAAAAGAAAATAGATATGTCCTACTCAGGGATACCCAAGGATACCTTAAAAGTTTGAATAGGTGTAAAATTTAATGTGAACGCAGACGTATACATAGAATACATGAAGATGAAGTAGGTCTGATGTAGGCTGTATAGCTCCGTTAGTGACTATATCAATTGAATTAGGCGTGTCTAAATAAAATATCCTTTGCCCGGAAAAACACATTGATTGCATGTCCTAATCTTTTCATATATATATATATATATATATATATATATATATATATATATATATATATATATATATATATATATATATATATATATATATATATATATATATATATATATATATATATATATATATATATATATATATATATATACAGGCGTTCCGTACGGCGTTTTTAGCGCACGCGAAATTCTATTGTTCTCGGTGATAGATGTATAATAAATAATGATATTTTAACTTTCACTTCGTGTATGAACCCGTACACAAAAAATGGAACAGCTGAACCGGCATATATTTTGTCTGTATAAGGAAAATATGTGTGAAAACGGGAACAAAGAACAGTAAACGAAATTGTCGGGATACCTATACCTCGTGCCATGTTAAGTTGAATTTTATTTTCGTCAGTTTCAAGTTAAAAATAGTTAAAAATAGAAATTAATGTGATAGGTGTTTCGGTTGCAAGGCATGGGAAAGGTTATCTGTCCTTAGCAAGATAGTTTCGATATTCAACAGTTCCACAGTCATTCCTTAAGAGCCCGTGATTATCACACTAAAGTGATAGCATAGCATAAATGCATTTTGGCTTGCAGTTTCCGTTTTGCATACTAAAAAAACTTCTCTCGGCATAGCTTGTAGGAGAGCGTTTCTGATTTTTTTAACCGGGTAAGGTGATTTTCATTTCTTGACCATAATTTGCGTATTACTTGTTCACCTTGTATCTCAGTGTAAACTTGTTATATCAATGTAAGCTGCTTCTCTGGTTAAAAGTAAACCTTTTCTTCTCATCGACATTCGTAAGTTTTCCGGGTGTCGAAATACGGCTATGGTTGTCACACACAGATAGCTAAATTCTAACTTGTGTTTAGAAATATGAAACTTTCACAGGTCATGAAAATGTTATTCCTAATATATAAACGGCATAGATATGCCGATTTAATGTGTTGAAAAATAGCCGAAGAAGGTACATTGCTCAACACCGGTCCTGTAATATTTCTAGTGACTATACTTCATATTAAATCACACATTCGCAGCCAGCAAAGGCATCGACGAATACAGGCGCTCAAACTCACCGTTATGTATAAATTGTTCTTCAAGTTGATATAATGCTCACTTTTTTAAAGTTTCTGGAGTTCATATACAGCGCTACAAAATACACAACCACTATCACACTGTACACGTATGCAGATTCAGTAAAGGCAGTGTGAATGTCACCATTATTATTACATAAAGTAAGCCACTTTCTCAAACGTTCACCTACTCTATCTCTATTTCAGGTCTTAATTTCAAATTAAACAGTACTATGATCAATACCTACACTATTAAGATATATCTCCCAATAATCAATCACCGTCTCATATTTAACGATCGAAACGATAGAATTTAATTTAAATATTCGATTTTTACATTTGCCTAGAAAATTGCCAGGTCAGATCATTACTACCTTATAGTTACAATGTGTTACGTGAAAAGCATCTACCAAATACTTCATATCTGGAGTTCATATACAGCGCTACAAAATACACAACCACTATCACACTGTACACGTATGCAGATTCAGTAAAGGCAGTGTGAATGTCACCATTATTATTACATAAAGTAAGCCACTTTCTCAAACGTTCACCTACTCTATCTCTATTTCAGGTCTTAATTTCAAATTAAACAGTACTATGATCAATACCTACACTATTAAGATATATCTCCCAATAATCAATCACCGTCTCATATTGAACGATCGAAACGATAGAAAATTTATTATAAATATTTGACTTTTACCTTTGCCTAGAAAATTGCCAGGTCAGATGATTTACTACCTTATGGTTGCAATGTTTTACGTTAAAAGCGTCTGCCAAACACTTTCATAACTTATTCCCGAAAGTTGATGGTCGTTTAATCCACCGAGCTTGTGCATGCACTTTGTGTCATACATTGGTGTCATAGTTAGTTTGATCTCTCCTTTCGGTAGTCAGCTAGATAAGAAAGACAAGTGACATGCTGTTAAAAGGTAAACTGAAGTGAATATAGTTTAAAAGGCATCATGCGCGTATAAAAAGCCTGAAAATTAGCATGAAAAACATGTTACACCGATAACGTAGTAACTAACCGATAATGTGTCAAACCCGATAACGTAGTAAAAATTTACCGATAACGTTGTAAATTAACCGATAACGTAGTATATTTTTCTAACCGATAACGTGTCAATGAACCAATAACGGATTAAATCAACTGATAACGTAGAAAAGTCAACCAACACTGCATGAAACCAATAAGGTATCAATTAGCTGATAATATCTGATTAAGCTTTTCATGGGGAAAGATAGATCGATCAAATTATAGATAGATAGATATTAGATAGATAGATAGATAGGTAGAGAAATACGTCGATCAATGTATCGATAGATAAACCGATCACTCAGTCGATTTGTCGACCAATCTATCTATCGATGTTTGATAAATGGTCGGTCGATCGATCGATTAATCGATCGATAGATAAATTGTTGGGCAGATCGATCGTTAGAACGAGGGATCTATCAATACGATAGAAAGATAGATCAATTAATCGATAGATAGATCGATCGATCGATTCGACAACTTGTCGATAGATAGACGGATAGGTAGATCTATAGATTGATTTATCACATTGTTTCGAACTCAGTTTCTTTTCTTCTGTTTTTTTTTTTCCGTTCAGCGTAAATTGTTACAAATATAAGATTGTTTCTCATACTAGACATATTGCAATTATGATGCGGTGACGCGCTTTTTTTGTTTTTTGTTTTCTATTTTTTTGCTCATAGGCAAAAATAGTTGACGCGGCGGGTCTCAATTGACGTGCGCGAGGAGAAACAAAGTTTTTTTGTTTTCTTGGTCCAAGCGTTTTTTTTTTCCTATCAGCACTTAACTATGTACGACTACTCCGAATAATCTTGCTATGTCGTAGTAATTCTACTTCAAATAAGATATGACGACGTGAATCACGACACAAAGGATAAAAGTAAAGAAAATGCACTATAATAATAATAATAATAATAATAATTTATTTATAAAGCGTCAATATCCACAACAAAGTGATCAAGGACGCTGTGAGAAAATTTACATATCACAAAAAGCAATTAAAACAGTAATAAAAAAAAAACTACAATAAAACCATCTAAAACCAAAGTCTAAAAAGCAAATTTAAAAAGGAAAGTTTTAACATTAGTTTGTGAACACACCACCGCTAAGTTGAGGGAAGACAGGAGGGTTTATTGCAAAAAGGATAACGGAAACGCCAACAAAGTATAGAATAAAGCACAAAATGAAACGGCAGATATAAAGCAGTAAGGGGCATAGAACTAGTGCCCTCGCAAATCTCAAACTAAGTACTATCAAAACTTACAATACAAAGCAGTCAAAATAGAAGTAGCAAACCAGCCTACGAAATTATGAGCAAAATATATGGGAGAGGGCCCCTTCAGTCAATTAACCGAGCAACGGTCATTGGTGACCTTGGGGTCAAGGTCTGAATGACCTTGAAGATGAATCCATCCTGAGAGGCCGCAAATGTGGGAAAGGAGTGGAATTCCCGAGAAAAGGGGGTCAGGATGGAATCCAAAGCCCGGTCACTTGAGGGAAAGGGGAAAAAGAGAGGAGGAGACAGGGGATGGTGGTGGGATAGGCTGAGCAGGTATGGCGTGAACCCAGCGGCTGAATGAATGAATGAATGAATGAATGAATGGAAGCGATGAGACAAAGGCTTGATTGTGAAGTGTCGTGTCCAAACGTGGCTGATTGGCTGGGAAGGAGGATTGATAACAGTCATGGGTAGAAGAGCCGATTGGCTAAGGGGACGACAGTGAAGATGTAAGGAAGGCAGATAGCTAGGTGTGATCACAAAACACATCTGTGATAAAACACAGATTCCACTTTTAAAAATTGACAGGCTAGGAGAACGCCGAATATCTAATGGAAGACTGTTCCACAGTATGGGAGCTGCCACACTAAACGAACGATCTCCATACTTCTTTGTGCGCGATCGAACCGGACGAAGTCTGAACTGGTCAGCTGACCTCAAGTTACGATATGGAACATACAGTGATATCATATTTGAAAGATAACTGGGAGCAAGCCCGTGAATACACTTAAAAGTCAGGACTAACATCTTAAATACAATGCGCTGTGTCACCGGTAACCAATGCAACTGGTACAGAACAGGGGTGATATGAAGAGAGATTTTTGATCGAGTTACAATTCTTGGAGTCATGTTTTGAACACGTTGAATCTGAATGATTAAATTATTCGGAAGTCCATACAACAGAGAGTTACAGAAATCAATAGGAGATGTGATAAAGCATGGACAAGTTGTTCTGTGGCAGACCTTGATAAATATTTACGAATACTAGCAATGCGTCGTAGATGAAAGGTTGCCGTATGGCAGATCTCTGAAACATGAGGTCTCAGTGTGAGATGAGAATCAAGGATGACGCCTAGGCTTTTGGCCTGATAGCAAACAGGAATTTTAGCATCTCCAACACAAATTTCTGTGATATTTCTATCAGATGGACAATCCGAGGAGAAAATTACAAATTCTGTTTTATCATCGTTTAAAGTGAGAAAATTTGTAGACATCCAGAGTCTGACATCTGAAATGCAATTTCAAGATTTGAAATCATTCTAATGGCATTATCCCTGGTGAAAGACATATACAATGTTGAATCATCAGCACAAAAAACTATAAAGACATCCATGACTAGCGACTAATTTACCGAGCGGAGAGGTATAAACATTGAAAAGAATTGGACCTAACACTGATCCCTGAGGTACCCCGGTATCAAGTGGATGAAATGATGATTGAGTGGAATTTATAAGAACACACTGACTTCGATTTGAAAGATATGACTCAAACCACTTAAGTGCATAACCAGAAAGACCAAATTGGTCTCTTAAACGATCTAATAGAATAGTGTGGTTGACAGTATCAAATGCAGCAGAAAGGTCAAGTAAGACCAAGAATACATCACACTTATCATCGAGGGCAAGCAAAATATCATTTGTTACCTTTAAAAGAGCTGTTTCAGTACTATGTCCTGGCTTGTAGGCAGATTGCATTGGTTCATCTAATGAATGGCTGACAATATAGGTATTTAATCTGTCAGCAACAACACGTTCAAGAATCTTCGATAAAAACGACAAATTTGAAACAGGCCGAAAATTTTTGAGAATATCCTGATTTAGAAATGGTTTTTGAGTAGTGGTGTAACTCTAAAAAATATGTCGACTTGGCTTGCTTACAGGAGGAACTTGCAAAATTGATGAATTTTGAATATAAGGAATTCAATTGAGCAATGAGTCCAGATTTCCTGTAATTCAGTCTAAGAATGAGAGATAGATAAGTTTGTACCGGTGCTTTACTGTCTGTTCTGTGCTGTTATGTGTCTATGCTTAAAATAGTGTATTACGAATTTTGAAATTGGATTACGGATGGGTGTGATTGCGATTGTTTTGTAGAGGCTAATTGTCATTTTGATATACTGACGTTGCATCACTTTTGTAAGTAACGAAATTTTATAATAAGTTATGTAGAAAACTTTTTTTTAAGTCCTCGAGACTTAGAAAGTGTGTCGATAAAGACACTCACAGTTTCAAACAGTTTACTCTAAGTATATATAAATCTGAAGGTGTAACTGATTGATTTTGAAAAATGAACCAAAAGGTACAACACTGATTTACATTCAGTTAGTTGCCATTTATCGATGCTTTACCGATCGATCGATTGATATTTTTTTTGTTGACTTGATGCATTATCAATTGGTTGGAATCTTTACTGTTTGACTTGGCTAGGTCAGTGGTTGATATGATATATAATTGGTTGATTTATTACGTCATCGGTTGATTTAATACACTATATCTTTATTTATCAATCCGTCGATCGATCTATCTATCAATCGAAGTAAATATATTATATATATATAATATATATATATATATATATATATATATATATATATATATATATATATATATATATATATATAGTTTTATCAGTCGAGCAATCGATCAATTAATTCAATCATTCAATCGATAGAAACATCGATCGATTGATAGATTAGTACGTCGATCGATCAGTCGGTCGATCTATCGATTGATCAATGGATTGATCTTTCGATCGAAGATAGATATATCCCTATGAATCTATTCCCATGAATCACTTGATCTGATTCATTATCAATTAATTGATACGTTATCGGTAAATTTGTTGATACGTTATCGGAAAGGAAATGTTACTTCGTTATCGGTAAATTTTTACTACGTTATTGGTTAGAAAAATTTACTACGTTATCGGTTCGTTAGTACGTTATCGGTTGATTTACTACGTTATCGGGTTTAATACGGTATCGGTTAGATACTACGTCATCGGCTGTAACAAGGTATTTCACTGAGGTTGTAGGACACATGGCAATAATAACAACATAGCAATTTACACTGTAGTAATTTGTAACTCTAATGCAATCTTCTGTAATCATCATTTGTTTAGTTGGTTTCTCGTTATTTTGATGATATTAATGATTTCATTATTTTTGTACGATTTTTTTTCTCTTATATTACTATGTTACTCTGTTTTTGGTTTCTTTTGAGTACCTTGCTTTTTAGTCTTTTAACGATTTTCTTCCCTTCAAGGGGAAGTTTGAGTTCAATAAAGAGCACACTGCATTGGTCGCTATGACAAACAGTAGCAACATTGCATATTTTATGAAATTTTGTAATTAGTCATATAACTCAGATGTAACTACACCAAATATGATGAAATCTGCTGCAGATACTGATTCGACTGATATTTAACTGTGGTGTAAAGCATTTAGTAATGTGACGTTAAATTAAGGGTCCATTTGCATATTTGATATACTTTGTAATTAGGTGTATTATCCTAAAATAACGGCACCAAATTTGATGAAACCTGCCACAAATATTGATCTGAAAAATATTTTATTGTTTTTTGAAATTTTGCACAGTGTCAAATAAATTAAGGGCTCACTTGCAGTTTAATGAACTCTGTAATTAGTTATATTACTCTAAAATTATAGCATTAAATTTAATGAAACGTGCTACAAATGTTGATCTTATGGATACCTCTAATTGTCCTATGAAGCATTGAGCACTGTCAAGTTAAAGCCCCGGTATTTCTAATTTTTAACCCTTTTCATGTTCGAAATTACGTGTTACTCTTTACATACATCGTGAAATGTTGTTCAATGAAGAAATAAGCCAAATTTGTGCTCCTGTAGTGACACGCAAACGCTAAATATTGCCCGATCGAGTTTGATTGCCGCGCGGGTTTGTTGACAACTTGTGGGCTTTGCACGTGACCGAGAACGCCGATACTGATGACATTATCGAGCTTGCAGCATTCCTGGCGCCATGCCACGCTACGCCGCATTGCCCGGGCGATCGCCCACAGTCGCTTGCTGAATGACCTGCGAATGATTGTATTTTGTTCTTCTCTGTTCAATAAGTACTGCTTCTGTGTTTCAGGGGACACATAACTTTGGCAGAGGAGGCTGACATTCTATTCTTGTACAGTGTGCGTGCATGCGGATTATTTAAACTGCAGTCGGCAGTGCACCGATGCGCACCCTGCAGTTGGTCACTCAGGAACTCCCGGTACCGATGTTAAATCAAGACGACACTGTATACAGTTGGCTCACTTCTGTAGGCAAATAACTATCAAAATTGAGTAATTTGAAGTAATACATTTCAGCTGATTGTCGCGTTAGGGGCAAGGTGATTGCGGAATCGAGGCACTATATTTTGGCAATGTATGGCAGGCTATCGAATGAAGTGAACGCGATAGCCTTTGGCAGCAAGTAAGGGAACTATCAGTTTTTACGACCTGGGGGTCATTCAAAAATAGAAAGCTTATAAGGGGGTGCTCAAAATGATTTTTATCTTACTTTTGTCCTCAGTGACATATTGATTAGTTTATAATGCATGTACTTCACTGATACAAGATAAATAAAAAGCAATTACATACTTTAAAAAAACAATGAATATCAACTTCACGAAGCCAGACAGAAAGTGCAAGTACTACTGAGCTGCCACTACCAGGAATACTTACTGTGAAAGAGAAGATAGTGACGATGAAAATGATACCGTTGTTCATGTACTCAATGCCAACAGCGACAGTGAAATTGAGGATCGACAGTAGCGATGTTGATGTCACACAGTAGTTTTCTACAGTCGTTACCAGCGGTGGAAGGAGAGGCTGGGTCATGGAGAAATGTTCTCGACAGATATCATTATAAGTATACAGGATCTAGGGCAAAACTGAACTGTTGTGAATTTATCCTTTGCATTATCACAGAAATGTATATTTTTATTGACGAACAACCATTTGGACATTCAACAATACTACTTAGCCAAATTAAACGATACTATGTGGTCAGAGACTGGTTATTGGGTGAGCCTTTATTTTTTTCTTTTGTTACTTGGGCGCAGATAAGCCAAACTTTCTGTGTCAGACAGGGGGTTACTCAAATTCATCATGGTTGGCTAGGGTGTTACTCAATAGTTTCTAATGTAATTCCTCAGACCCCCAGGTCGTAAATAATGACGGCTCCCTAAACAGCTGTGACGCCTGAGTCAGAACGATCGGGACCAGTATACGCACGGCTGATATCTCTGCGAAATTAAGAAACAACAATGAAGCTACTGCTAAGAAATTTAGACTATTGGCTTTTGATGCATCAGTTTTTGAACTTTTATACCAGTAAATAGGCATTCCGAATACAGCGGTAAATTTCTGCCCAAACGTGATTCAAGGCGAACACGCGGGCATTCTGCATTGGACGCTGTCACCTTTACCATGCTGCAAGCCCCAAGCCAATCTAAGCCCGGCCCCGCTGCACCTGTACAGCCTAACAGGACTAGTAGCCGGCCAACTGCATAAAACAATACCCCAGTGTAAAATCCTTAGGTCAGAACCAATGATCATAAATTTCCAGAACAAGTGATGTTTAAAAGTTTTGTTTTGATCACTTCACTTAGGTTTATGTGAATGACTCTCTCAACGAGCTGCATGTATAATTGTCCCGGGCATGTCCAACCAAATTTGGGGCCTGCCTAATAGCGCACCAGATTACGTCCATGATTTAGCGGTTCGCCATAGCTCCCTGTGATAGTCTCTAGACTACAGGCAAATCACAGTCCTATGCAATTGTGCAGTTGTGAAAGTCAGATATATGTATCATGAATTCTTTACCAAAAATACGTAAACAACAGAATCAAACCAAGAGGTTAGTTTGCTGTTGGGCCAGGTGTGCACGGGACACTTTGCAGTGAGGCCGGGCGGGCGGTCACGTTTTCTCGATTACAGAAATTGCAGACAACATGAATGGCAAACGCCACTCGCGGAAATGAATGCATATTTTCTCATAGAAAGGTTTTGCCTGAGCGATTGCTGGGTCTCATCTCCCTTTGAAAGCTTAAAGTCATTAAAATGACTCTGAAAGTTTGACAGACACTCGATACTGCTGAAAACTAATTATTTATATTGTGTACATGTAAATTCCGAACACTTAAAGTGTAGAACTAGTGAAGTGGCACTGGGTGTTGTTATCATATGACACAGATATACTAACATTACCAGGGTTACACTCACTAGACGAGTATTATTATAATATTGTATCGCATTGTTGTACCAAAATCAATTCATTCCATTGCTAGAATGTGCATGCACGGATATAATTCATACTGATCTGAATGTAATCAGCTGCACCATGCTATGCGCGTCGATCGGAGAGATTAGACTCGAATGCAAAAAGTCGCAAGACAAAAATTACTACGTTGCGACATTGTCAACCGCCACCCCCTCCCTGTCTGGCGTACCGTAGGGATCGAATTCCCCACTACCAGGACACTAAGTGCGATCAATATCCTCTGTTGCCCCTCACTTCCACGGTGGAAAACACTGATAGGTGCATGACATTCAAGTCTGAATCACATGGTTCAGAGTCAGTCATCTTCTGCATCTGTTACAGGTCTTGACGGAGAAATTTTCATCATTTATTTTCAAATTTCAGTCGTTCATAAGGACCAACATATTGCTAAAAACTTTCGGCCTGACAATAAATCTGTCGGTCTCGGACCGTCGGACCGACGTAATTTCGCACACTGCGTACTAGCGGCATTTGCACTCGTGCTGCGGATACACCGCAGCACTCGTGCAAATACCGCTAGTACGGCGCGCTTGCACTCACCGACCATGGGGTTCTGCCATATTATTTATTGCAAATTCTCTGTTTCACAGATCAAAAAACTGAAATACACTAATAAACTACTTCATTTTGGTAATATGTGGATTCACAATTATAGTTACAGCAAAATCAAAGTGATGTACATTAAATATATACATTAGTCATTCTTCTTTTCCTCTACCAACCTAAACGTACTATAAATATACTTTACTAAATTGTTAAATTCTGTCCTGATAGGCCATGCTGTCAGTTATCTTTTTAGACAAAAATGCTTTGTCAACATAATCACAAAAGTTTTAAGATTACAAGATTAATTGTTTTTCAGTTTGTCCTTTTTAAATTCTTTGTGCGTACATGGATTTGTAGAAAACTAGTTCATTAAATCATTTTTCAAATTTACTATTATTTAAAATATCTCTCCTACAAGATATGGCAAATTTGTTGATTTTTTTCTAATTTAATCTGTTTTGCTTTCTACCCTTCTGTCAAACATAACCACGTGATTTGTTATTCTACGGGATAAAAATAATGCTTTCAAAAATAAAGACATTTATTTAAAAATCCTATTAAAAAAATATTTCACCTCCCTGTAAACAGTTAATCACTAGTAAACTTTGCTGCTTTTGAAATACTTGATATAAAATAATTTTATTGTTTACAATCCTCAGTACACTCATTTATGTGTATAATGAACATATGTGGAACAATATCCCAAAAATATCTAAAAAGTACTGATATGTTAATCATGTACTGGAATATTTTTTTCCAATGCCCGTGTTTCTGTCACGTTTTCTCAAAAAACGTGTTTCTGCGTAAAACATCATGGTATTTAACATGTACTTATAGTAATGTTAAGTTTTTTCTGCTCCTATCTGCAATTAATATAACAAGCTGCCGGACGATAAGTATGAAATGAATATATATCCAGTATTGCCTTGGTGAAACAGAATGTGCTTAGCAGAGAGTATAGATACCAGCATACACCCTTGAAAAAAGCGGCGATTTATAATAGTCATGATTACACTGAAATCAAACAACAAGCGTCACATGTTCTCAGCATACTAGCCTAGAATGGCAGAGCTTTTTGTTACCCGGGCTACGGCTGCAGCGGGAGGCGTAGCGGGTAACACACATGGCCTTGCCATGCAAAGCTTACGTTAGCTGCGGTAGTATATCACCAGTTTACAAGTGGCATAGCCACAGAGTGATGACGTCAAAGATGTGTATACTTATGGGAATGAGGTCAAAGGTATACGTTCTAAAAAGGGGTGATAAAATATTTTGGGGGTAATAGTTAGGAATGGTGACTTTGAAACTTAATGGGGAGTGATTGAAAAGAAGGGCACCATTTTTTACTATCTTCACTCCTTTCCCTCTTTTTTTAAAGTATTCTTTTACACTATCCTCTTGTTCAGCCACACTGATACATATGTCGAAGCAATGGTTGTTAAATGACAAGGAGAAAAGTGTTATTTTAGTTACACATTTTAACATGACAAACATTACCGCTACGGCACTCGAATCCAGCACTTCCAGCATGTAAAACACTACCTTTAACCTGTACTTCACGAGAAAAAGTTACGAGAAAGGGATGCAATGTACCATATAAATGTTAGGATTCGATGATAATGCTAAGCAGGAACTGATTAATTTACAATGTTCGCTTGTAATGATTTGAAGTCTTTTACGCATTTTCCTTGTTTTATTGAATTTATGCCTATGCATTGATTATTTTATTGCCTGTCTTTTTTTCCTTGTATTGTCGTGTTTGTTGTGTAGATTTGTTATTGTTTGAATATTTTTTTTTCATTTTATTTGTTGCATTTGCACAGTTAACGCATAACATTGTTGCCTGTTTAGAATGTTTCGAAGCTTTATATTTTATATTTATCATTGAATTTCGTCATTTGCTGTCTTTTTATAATACGGAAAATGTGTTCCGTTGTTGACATGATACACTTTGTATAAAAGTAATTCCCCACTCAACACCCATGGCTACCGTAGAAAAAAAAAAGAACAACAATTCGTTGGATATGCCAGGAAGATTACATTATATAAATGCCACGAATCGATGAAGTGAAGTACGTACAGAAGCAAACGAAATTCGCTGGTTTTGCATTCCCATTTTCACACATCAACGGCAGTTGGCCCCTGAGTAGAAAACTTTGGCATGACATTAGTTTTAGACCGTCCCAAAACATATGGCACCATATAGTGTTTGTGCAGAGTTGCAATGAATCGATGAAGGGGACTGTAAACTTGAAGGACAGAGAATTGAAATATGTTGAACAAGTAAAATCCACGCCTTAGCTTTATCGCCGAAACGCCTCCGCCACATGAACTCATAAAGACTATGTTGGAAATAAGTCTGGAGATGTGAAACCCACCCACAAAATTCGCTTGGCATGCATCCACATGCCTTTCAAGGTGTTAGTGTGAGCGAAGGTTTGAGGATCAACAAAATGAAGACAATTATTAGCGGTGAAATGACAGAGCGGAGGAGACTTAGACAACGGAGAATTTGCCCCCCCCCCCCAATTCATCAGAATAATACTAGAACCCGGAGGAACAAATCGATAAAGCATTGGCATTGCGCCGGTCAACAAAAATTAAGAAGCAAATCAAGCACAAATATCGCCACCACTCTAAACATAAATTATCTGTCACTGTGTCGACCCAAGCTGTATTTGGACTTCCGGAACGTGAATTCATTACACATGTTTTTTAACGTCCGTGGATTCATAAATATCCATAATACAGCCGGGCCAATGTATTGGGAGGCATGATCGCAAAAATAAAGGAAACAAATTTCCGGACAAAGATAAAACCAATCAATAACAGAGTTTGAATGTACGAATGTGATTTTAAGTCTGTAGAAGTAATAATGCAAATGGATTTTTTGGCCGTCATACGGATTATTATTTGGATTTGAATGAACTCTTAATTTCTATTACCTAACACTCTGCTGTCTTTGGCAACTGTGTATTGAAAAGGGGTCAGTATGGCCATCGCCGTCGGGGTCAGTTTTTACATGACAAAACAATTGATGAATAAAACGTGAGAGGGAACATATTGTACCCCGAATAAAACAGAATTATTGCCGAGGTCACATGAACTGATTAACCCTAACCTTAAAACGTCTGTGATGGTCTTCATTTGCTTGATTTATACGTCTGGTGAATTTATGAAGCACATGTGGGGCCAGGAATTGAAGTTAGCTGACCACATTGTCGGAACTCAGCTCGTTTAAGGTCGCTCGGTTCCGACAATTTGGTCAGCTAACTCCAATTCCTGGCCCCACTGTGCTTCACCCAACAAATGAACTAAGCAGTCAGAAATTGTGACTGTGATTTGAAGAAAATGCAAAGTTATATTATTTTAACTGTATTAGTTTGTCAGTGCCGCAATTACGGGGCGTCTGTGTTTTGTGTACGGCGATTTTGACGTCATCAGTTTGTGGTTATACTACTTGTAAAATGATGCCGGTGGTGTTCCTCCAGCTTTTGCCTTGGCTATGAGGGTCTGACGGCCAAACCATTCGATCAACATACCATCACAAAACCTCGAGCAACAGCACTGTTGCAAACAAAACAGCCCATCACACCTGCCGTACGCACTGCAGTGCAGCTATAAAATGCACTCACATTCAGCGTTATATCTCTAGCAGTCGTGCTTGTCTTGGTTTACAACTATCTGCCTTGAGGTTATTTATTAAAGCCTGGATTATACCATACTAAAACTAGGCTGCACGTCATCGACAAGATCAAAGTACAGGGGCACTGGCACTGTGAGAGCAAAAGCAGCAAACAGCTAATTGTGGCGCATGCGTATTACGTTTGTATAGGCCACGTATCCTGTACAGCTACAGCCTATGTTCGTATGTGCTGTGTTTTGAACAGTTCAATTCACTTCGAATGAGGAACAGCATGACATTGAGTATGACATCTGTCTTGGCACGGACATACCATATCGTAATTGTGTAACACTGAAATATAGCTGAGAGTCCATAGCTGTGGTGTTTTCGGGCGAGATTTCTGCCTTTCAGGGGCTGATTTTTGACTTTTACGACTTTAACCCCTCCAACGCAGCTAATGGAATCTCCGTAGACGCTTACAATCCGCTCCACAGCACGCTTGTCGCAACCTCGTTCGACTATACTTCGAAAAGTTTCTATTCAAAATACAATTGCCATGACTCATCGACAGCTTGGTTATTAGGGACTTACCAGGATAAGATATCCGCTCACAATTCGAAAAAACTACCACTGTTTTTCTAGTTTTTTTTTTCTGGCATGCCTAATCTGAAACTGTTCCTTTTATGGCGTACAAGTGATGGACAAGGGTCTCTGCAGCACGCCACTAAAGTCTGCAAGTGTTGACCTTGCCACTTCTTATCATGGTAGCCGGCATCATCGTGATATCAGAAAAGTTTGTCAAAATGTTGAATCGTACCAAAACTAGATTGCAATAAAACAAGTCAGTGTTGTTTATCTTCGGAATAAATTTTACCCCTTCAGCATGTCAAAGTTTTGTCTCGATATCAGAAATCGGGGCATAATGTCACTCAAAGTTATAATGAATAATTAACGTGGATTTGACTACAAAATCAAGTATATGCTCCTCGTCTCCTATGCAACTTGAAGCCGGGTGATTTCATTCTGTGTTACGTGCTTCTCTCTTCTTCTACGTAAAACAGTAATGACAGTCATCCAGTGTGCACGCTATGAAGAAGAAATGTTAATGTTCTCAGTAGATCCTATGTACAGATTTGTAGAGCTCTAAGATGACATTCACTTTGACTAATTTTGCACAAAATTCCATTAACAGGTTCAGAATTGCGAACGATGTAAAATATCGATATGGACTATGAGATATCAGAAAAAGAAATCACTGTTGAATGTCCTCCCACTGTCTATTCCGCGAAAGAAGGCGAAGAGTTTTAAGATCATTCATTTGATTAGTTAATTCAAATATAACTTTTTTTTCAAAACTTATGTCGTTCGTCATTCTTTTTGGCGCTTTATTAAACCAGGGAGCTGTATTCAAATCGGTAGGTAGTTGTTATTTGTATTTAAGAAATTTACTCTCCGTGAAAGTTGAAAAGTCGTAGACAGACATCCTGCGTTCGAGAGCTTAATGCTTAAAAGACCGAAGCACTGACGTCTCTACATTTCGGTGTTTTCAATCGGGTTCGAACTCAAGACAAGTGGCAACCAGTCACTTAGCGGTAGGGCGACCGACAAAACCATTCGACCTAATCCCCACTCTGAAAAGTAGCTAGTGGTTGAATAACCAGGCTAAGTTGTTATAATTTTTGTGACTCCGATCACCCCCTTTGCTGACGAGTTCATGGATCACTTCCACTAACATACTAGCTATCGCACATCGCACACAAACTTTGTCGACATATGGAATACATTGCTTAACCTGGGTTGGGCACAATTCTGTCCTCAAGCAGAGCTATCAACGAAAGATAAAAATACGGTGTTTTCAATCGCGTTTGAACTCACATAGTAGGCAGCCAGTCACCTAGCGGAGAGCAACGAAACTATATCGAAGTTATGATTACATTGCTTAAACTGGGTTAAGGACAGCCTTGCGCAAAATTCTTTCCACAAACACAGCTCTCAATCAAGTGTAAAAAGACGGTTTTATCAATCGCGTTCGAACTCACAACGTAGGCAGCCGGTCACCTCGCGGAGAAGCAATAAATAGAACCATTCCGCCAAATCCCCACTTTCAAAAACTGGTGGTTCAATAACCTATACGATGTTAATAACAATGACTATTCTTGTGACTAGCAGATCTTCAGCTGCTGATCTGTTTGTGAAAACTGTTCGGAATCCCCGCCAACAACAGCCCAAACAATGCAAAAATAGCTGGCTTTATTGTGCTGTCGCCATCGGCATCATACACAACAAATTGCGCATGCGTCTGCTTATGAGCAAACACTGTCGTCGGCACTTGCAGCTTTTTGTGTTGTATAGCAGCGCGGTAAACCTTAAACCCGACGATGTCCTAGGCCTATCTTCACGCAAATATTATGACCTATGCAAATAAGAAGACCCAGGTCTATCGACAATACAATTTACCTTGTAAATGTATACATCATGGCAGAAGGTGACCCTGGCCTCTCAGCAAATACATGTAAACGCTATTGAAGATGACCAAGGCCTATCCTGAATACAAATACACGTACAGAGTATGGAAGATGATCCGGGCCTACGTACAATACAAATGCATGTACACGATACGGAAGATGACACAAGCCAAAGTCCCTCTATCCAACGGTCTAGAAACGCGGCTTGTTTGTCGGTGACACTTTGTGATATGAACATACAAGCTATTCACACCCCAACAAAGGACACCGACAATATTCAATGGGCCGTTATATCAATGTCGCTAACACACTATCCTACGACAGCCTCAATGAGATCGTTCAAAAACATGAAGTTTGGGAGTTGTTATTTTTAGAACGTCAAAAAAAATACAACTCGCTCCCTTGAGAAACACTGAAAAGTTGACGTTTTCATTAAAAGGGTAATATTCCGACAAAATTCATCATGATTTGCACACTTTGGGACTCCTCAGTGAATTCTACTTCGTCTCCCATCACAGGCGGCCCAGTCACTATTAATAAGCTTATTTTTTAGTTTTCCCCACTGTTTTCTCTATCAATTCCTCTCCTTTTCTTCCTACAGTCCCTCTATAGATACAGGGACTGTGTCTTCATGCTCTGACTGATCGGAGTAAATAAAATAAATAGTTGTAACCTGACCTAGCCTCTTGATTTTTTATTCATTTTACACCCCATTACATGGACTCTTATCTCTAATATACACATCTTGTAATTAATTAGTCAACACAACTAATTATGCTAATCCGTGGACTTATCTAGGGTTAGTGAACATTGGAAAGATAGAGATGTAAATAAAAAAGGAGTAACCTTTCCTATCTTTCGCGATGTTGACCAACTCATACAATCTTCTTTATACTGGAATATCTTAACGTACTTTTAATTGATATAATTAATCAATTATCTAGAGGTTTTTATTATTGTTTTCATGTAGAACTGAAAAAGTTATAACAAATTATCATTTCACGTGTACAAATCAAGCTGAATTGTGGGTAATTTATTGTACTGTGCAGTGTTCCCTGTAAGGGATGACACATTGATATCGCATTATGATCACGATATAAAAACAAACAAGTGTCACGACTTTGCCCGAAATCAAGGAGACACTCAAAATCAGCCGATTATTATCATCGACAGCGGAGTAGTTCATTACCAAAGCTGTTATTTAGTCGATATAAAGTATTTTGAGTGATATTTTTCCACATTTATGCACTGTTGAGGCATTTACACTGCTTGATAGTACGTATTGAGAGTTCGCAATATTGTCGCTCTATTCGACTTAAATCTACACGCGTATCTGCAGTTGTCTTTCCTATTTTACTTATTATACATGCACGATTTCACATAATATAACACAGGAATCATATTTGGATCATGTTTTGGCCACTGACTTAAAAAAGATTGGTATTTTTGTACCATATCTAAAGCACGCTATAACATGACAGCCAAACTTCTAAGATAATATAAGTAAACGTTAAACGTTAATTGACGCGAGTAAAGGAGACTGTCTAACATATTTGTGTTAAAACTGATCTTGAATTGAGGCTAACTTGCATCAAGAGTTTTACCCATGACACCAATAATGACTTAAAACGTCTTTTTTTTAAGATGGGGCATCTGCGCCCTTTGTGATATTAGCATACAATGTACATAATCGTGTTTCCAACGGAAACTAACACATTACGTCATTCGCGAGAAAGACGTTCTTAGAACGTGTATAGCATGCCCATCACTGACTGTAAAAATTCCAAACGGGACCACGACCCTGTACTATCACAACCTTGTTTTTATGTTCTCCTTCGCATTTAACGTTCCGTCTACTTGCTTGCTCCTCTCTGTTTGATTGGTACAGTTCTTATTTAATTTCATTATTTCCTGTCAGGATTTTGACTGTCCATATTACGAGCCTTTTACCAAAAAATGGCCGTTATCGACCATGTTAGGTCCATCGTTTTCTCTTGAGGCTGCGCTATACGTTTCCGACCTCATTTAATGTAACCTTATTATTCTGATTGTTTGTTCTGTGTGGAAGTCTGTGTAGTACAGGTTAACGATAAATGCTTGGATCCAGAGTCAGCTTGAGGGTTAGAAAGAGTGATAACGTTTCCTCGAAATTTGAGTTTAAACAAATGGCTTATTTCTGGGTACTTTCGAACGGGGCGGTGGAGAGCACAATACGCAATTACTTCAACGACAAAATTTACGGTACTTTACAAATCGCCTTCATCGAAGCCTCACATCATCCCCTCTGCTATGGGACTTTGCGCAAAGTTTATGGCATGCCCTTTTGTGGTACTTACATTGGTTCACACAGTCGATAGCGGCGCCCTCCTCTCGATCATCTTGATCATTACTCTGCCATTACACTTGATGGTGCACCGCGATATAACCATCCACCGTGTGTCAAATTGTGTTTTGTGATTATACCTGGTATTCTTTCTAGCTTGGTCACAAACTATGTAAAATGTATTTTGATCTTTTCTTTACGAAAATTTGAGATGAACACTGAGTCAAATTACCAACAAAAATTCCCTTATGTTACGTATTGCCAGTTTAAACATGTGTTACAGCTCCCTGGTTGACCATGGACAGAGTAAAGCACAAAAAATAAACTGATCTTTTGTAATATAGAGACATTGTAGCAGTTTTTTGACAAGAGTGAGTTTTTCTTCAAAAAAACAACAACAACAGAACTATACAAGCATATTTGTATCCGTCATGCTGGCATAAAGAATTGTTTGAAATCTCTCTCTCTCTCTCTCTCTCTCTCTCTCTCTCTCTCTCTCTCTCTCTCTCTCTCTCTCTCTCTCCAGAAAACGTACATTTTTCATGACCAAGATGTCAATTTTTAGATTCATTTCAAACTTTGTTTTATAAGATGTCCTTTATTCCTCATATTAATAGCAATTCAGAGTTAATTTCACACTTTTTTTCTTTCCCTTTATTATTTCTTATAGGGCTCTCAGCCCTCAGTGTCGCACCAGGGGTTATTAGATTAGAAATGTTATTTGTCTTTATTCACAATTAGAAATAGTAAAAAAAGGATAAAATAGAATAATTGTTACTTGCTATATACGTTTGTACGACAACTATGCCCAGTTTACCCTCTAATGAAAACAGTTCATGTACACGATACCCTGCAGGATCTTCTGTTGAATGTGTAGAAATGTTGAACATAGTAATTGGCATTTTTTACCATGATAACTACCTATTGTGTTTAACAATGTACGTATTGTGCCATTATTATCGTTGCAATAGAAACTACACTGCCAAACTTCCACTTGAAGCTGAAAACTAAAGCGTTCCGTCTAAAAACTGGCAATTTTTTGCATCTAGTTATTGCCACAGAGGACACTTTTCGACATTAAATCCCAACATTCTTTCCGTATGTCCTCGTTTATATGCACGACAGTTTTCTCTTTTTTTCCATTTGTCAAGCGTGATAGTAACGATATTCGGTGACATGACGGATAATAGTACTTACTGGCTATAAAATGATATATTCTCTGAATGGCGTGTTCTTATATAACACGTTGCACATTTCGCATTTCGTATTTGATTATTTACAAGTACTCAAAAAAAAACCCCAAACCAAAAAAAAAAAAATGGTGGCGCCCATGTAAGTCGGCTACACGGTACAAGACTTTTAATTTCCCATAGGCCACCACAGTAGCCTTGAGCTCAATTTTACTATTTTAAAACATTCAGCGGCACGAATCCTCCTAACAGGTGTTAGGTCAATGTCAGCTTGACTACTGTTAATTTTTCCGTGTGGGCAAGACCACGGAAATTTAGAGATAGCGATGAAAATAGCGCCCTCGGTGGTGTTATTGACAGAATTTAGGCTTATTGTTATGATTTCTATGGGCCCTAGAACTCCGGATTACCACTGAATGCTTCAGCCACTATTCACAACAGTCTGCAATTTGATTCAAGCAGAAATTTATCTTATCAAAAATACTTGACATAAAAGTTCAAACTAAACAAGCATCCATGCAGCAGGTATCAAAACTTCAAGATCTGCACTAATTTTCTTCCGAACTATCTTCGTTGGTAACGAACCCGGATGTGAATTAGTGGTCTTGTTCCACACTTCCAGTTACTTGTACAGTATTTTATGAATCTGCGCATGACTCGTCAGTAAGCCGCTGGCGGGACTATTATGTTATGTTATATTTATTATTTAAGTGTCATGTGTGATCTTAAACAGCTTGGTTGCCACAGCCAGCCTTAAGGGCTTACAAGACACTAAAACAGTAAATAAAGTACATAGATATGAATAACTCGAAATGTAATTTAAGTATAAGAAGCTTCTTGTCTCATTGAAGATGCATCATAGACATAGAATGCCAACTGGGATGACATGTCTCATTAGAACTTTAAGTTTCTGTTTTACATCAAATGAGTCAAATACAGAGCACAAGTTTTTGGCGATACAGAACAATTGATTCCTAATAACATTGAAAAGTGTACAGTCAAAAATAAAATGGAGCTCATCTTCTACTACATTTGGACAAAAATCACATAGTCTTTCCTCTTTAGGCACATTCGTGTAACGCCAAGTTTCAATTTTCATAGGTAAGATACCAACTCTCAATTGTGCTAAAAGTGATCTTTTTGATCTAGAAATGGGAAATTGTAACTATTTCTCCATCTATATTCCGTCTTAAACATCAAATGTGTACGCAATTTGGGCTTTTCACTCAGTTGGGATGTCCAGTTACTAAAATAAAACGTTTTTAATGCATCTTTAATTACAGGAATACTACAAGCTTCTTAATTGCCAAATTTTTCCTTCAAACCAATTTCTGAAAATAAATCAAACATATCTTTAGCCCAGTTTTTATATTTTAACTGATATCCCAATTAAAAATTTGCTTATTCATTTTGTCATCAGTCATAACTACTAATGTATTCCAGAGCCGTACCTTGTTCAATTTATTCCTCAATAGACAAGGGTCCCAACCCATATCTCCATTTATAGCATTGAAGAGAAACGGTAGCGATAAATTGCAGAACAGTAATCTAAAATTGGAGAAATACAAGAATGACATAGAGTTGTAAAAGTGTTATATCTAAAATCCTTAAACACGTGTAACTATGAAATAACTGATTCCAAAGCCCTACCTGCAGCATTTGCTAAAATTTCAGCAGTCACTTCAAAATTTAAGAACTGATCCAAACCTAAACCCAAATATTTATACTGAGAAACTACGTCAAGATTTGTATCACCAATTTGAAAAATAAAGTCTGTTTTCATTTGTCCCATATTTCGAAAATGAACAATTTGTGTTTTGGACTTGTTCATCATCATACGCCACCTTTTGCACCAATCTTGTAGATGGTCAATCATCTTTTGTAAATTTGTATCATTTTCAGCAAGCAAAACAATATCATCGCCATACAACATATTATTATTATTTGATTCGTTACCATCCGGGATACCTAAAGCTAAATCATTAATCTCAATGCTAAATCATTGATAAAATTAAAAAAAAAGCGTTGGGGAAAGCACGTCACCTTGTCTAACTCCATAAGTTGTAAAGTTTCCGTTTACATTACATGATAAAGAATTACAATACATACTTTTAATAGACTCATTGAACCTCCCATTAATATTATTTTGCAACAATTTATAGAACAGTAAGTCCCTGTCAACCCAATCGAAAGCCTTTTTCATGTCAACAAAAACAGAAAAAGTTGGTAAATTTTGAGCTTTTCTATTTCTTATGATAGATGTAAGTACATAAATATGGTCAAGACAAGTTCTTGTTTTTCTGAAACCATTCTGTTCGTCAACAATTATTTTTTCTAAATCAAGGTATTTCGTTAATCTATTATTTAAAATACCAGAGTAAAGCTTACTAATGTTAGACAATAAACTAATCCCCTGTAATTTAACGGGACACGTGGGTCAGAACAGAGAACTTTTTTGGGATGGGTTTGATTACTGCCTTTCCCCAACTGTGAGGGCACTCTACAAGAAACTATTACTCTTAAGTTATTGGTGCCTTTTTATTCATATGACTCTAATACATTCAGATAGCGTGTTCTTTTGTAATTAAAAAATAAAACAAAATAATTTCAAGCAGAGACACTAGGGTCTATGTTTCAAAGTATCCACATCGCTATCTTTTGGGGCATTTGGTAGGCTGTCCGGTTTGAACAAGAGTTGAAGCTTCCTACTAAGGATAAGGCAGATGATGCTGATACTCCTGTAGATTTAACGGTTTACTGTAATATACATCATATATCTGCATATCTGCAAAATAATGACCCCAAAAATTTGATGAAGTTGATCAGAAAATGACAACGTCCGAATAATTTGTCAATGTTCCCATATCTTATTTATACCTTTTACATTTTTAGTAATACATGCTATCCTAATTTTAACAACTTCAAATACTCTCAAATTTATGCGCACCTCTCTCAACGCGGAATGTAAATTCACAATCCATTGTGGTATAGGTGCTTTTGAAATATTAATTTTTGGTCAGATAACGCAGAATACCTGTAGCCGAATTTGACAATTTTTTTCTTTTCGCATTTGATTCTATACAAATA
>NW_027248354.1:212500-215000 GCF_041260155.1 Ptychodera flava | reverse complement strand
CATGGACACATATTGCACATTGAGAGTAGCGTCCACTAAATGAATATAAAAATATGCTCTTAAATGGAAATGAGGATAATTTTCGAGATATATATTTTTACTGGGCACAGGAAATATTCGTGTTCCCCAAGATAGAAAAGTTATATCAAAGCAACAACTGCAGAGTTCAACTTGAGCAGATATGTCATCTCCATAAAACTTCTCAATGAGCGTAGCATCATAAGCAATGCGCGATAGAAACAAGTTGAAACCTTATGCTGTTCTGGTTTACACGTTTCCTTTTTAAGTAAATGTAAAATCGGTGAAATTTACTGTGTAGATTTTATTAAAGGCAATATACGAAATTTCAAGTCTTGGAAGGCAATTATAAAGCACGATATCAGACAAATCACTTGGTGATATCTGAAACCAATGAAGCAAAGCATGATCGACATATTGTAAGCATATAAAACAAAACATTGCAAATATAAGTACAAGTAGCGCATTTTTCCAACAATAACGTGTCATAATCATGATCAAATCTGACTCAAAGAGCTCAGTGACTAACTGAAATCGTCCATTATATTTAGGACAACCTCTTTGGAAGGAATCGCCAGCAGATACTGATCAGATACAGGGTCTACATGTTCAGCTAAACTGTGCACTAACGAACATTGGCGATGTTCTCCCAATGTGGGTTCGTGTTAATGGCAATGAATCCTTACAGCAGATTGCCATAGGTGAAACCGTGTACAATGATTGTTGTGAAGTAACAGGAAACCACGGCCATGGAGAATACAATTTGTTGATCGGTAACCTTAATGTCAACAAACACGATGGCATTTGGCAATGCACCCACATCGAGGCAAATCCACAAAACATGCAGGCCACTGTGACAGTTATAGGTGAGTATTTTTGTCAATAACTTTTCAAGCTGCAAGTATATTACGGTACCGGATAATTGTACGACACAATCATCACAGAAGCTGATAAAATCGTACGTTTTTGCATTGTATATTATCGCGTATACATCAAAACATATCGCAGATTATAATTTTGAATGATACTTATTTTCAATTAATGCAGATGAAATATCAACGTAAGACAGCTTTATGAGAAAACATTGCTTTTACGTTAGGTTTCGTGTTTCACCCTCTACCCCTCATTTGAATAATGGTCATAGGATACTGAAAACACACACACACACACACACACACACACACACACACACACACACACACACACACACACCACACACACACACACACACACACACACACACATATATATATATTAATATATATATATATATATATATATATATATATATATATATATATATATATTATATATATATATATATGAACATGTACTTCTAAAGAAGACAACAATTGTTCCGTGGACTGTCGATACCTCTCGTTACAGGACCGATGACTGTGATCAGTGATGCGCGTTTTGAAATTTTCATCAGGACGGCTAATGTAAATCTAGTCCGTGTTGTCTTCCGTTGATAACTTGGCCTTGTAAACCACACCTTTAAATAGACAGTCATAGGATACTGAAAACAATGTTATTATACCTTTAAATAATGTAACTAACAATGACATATTTGTTTGCAGTTCCAGTGAACACTGTAAATATAACTCATAATGGTAACCACAATTACACTTGTGAGGCGAAGAAAGGGAAACCACCGGCTTCTTTTCTATGGAAGATAGGTGATTCAGTCCACAAAGACGAAGGCAGTGTTACAAATAAATATCAAAATGGTGTTGCTGATAGCATAAGTTTTCGATTTTTGAACAACACTGCGGCGGTAAATGGGAGTAGCTTGACATGCCAATCATTTCAGCCAGTCCTTGAGAACATTAACCTATCTGACACTATCACAGTGTATTTCAACAACACAATACCAGGTAATTAAAACCACATATAGAAAGAAAAAGGAATGTCACTGAAGACATCTTGGCAATTGTTAGTGTTATATCTCCGTCACTTTTTAGTACTATGGCATGCTGTGAATTTCTAATGCACCGCTCCAGGCAACCTTTCACATTCTCTTGGTCTACTGTATCAAATTATCTGAATGAGATACTACATTGAACTAATCACTTTGTAAGTCCTTGAGAATATTTTGTTATTGTACGCCTCTAGCCAAAAAGTGTTTTGCAGTCTCCCTATGAGGTAAGGTAAACTTGTCATTAGGGTTGTTGGTAATTTTTCACAATAAGTAAAGATCATGAATAACTCTGTATAACAGTTTTCAATATAGACCCAATATAACGGTAATGAAATAATTGCAATTGAAGAGGATATAGCAAAGCAGTGATAAGGAAAACAAATCTACGAGAAATAAATTTTCTTAGATAAGTTATCACAAAATGGCTCAGCAGGAGGGAGAGTGAACAAACCACCGTTATATGCGAATCATCAAACCGAGCCCTCAAGCACCAATTAAATTTGCCACTTAAGGTAGTATGCGCCTCGAAAGTGAAAGACTTAAACTTTTGCTAAAACTTTC
>NW_027248354.1:197500-210000 GCF_041260155.1 Ptychodera flava | reverse complement strand
CGCCACTGCAACCTAAATACGTCAACCTAATTAGGTTGCAGTGGCGGGCATATCGACTACAGGATCAATAGATCGATCCGAAAATCGATCTACTTAGCAGACAACCCAGCTAAGGAGCGCCTGTGCACGGAATACGTCAATACAACGTACACAGCTGGCTGGAGGTTAGAGGTCATATTGAGCTTGTGCCATAACGCAACATTGCGTCGGCCATGAGATGTGAGTAAAGTGATTCAGTTGGGTCGAAATGGAGAAATACAGACGGGTTGATGATCAAAGGTACAGTTATGGCAATTTCTCAGATCATATTGATAATTATGCGGCGTTTTATGAATATTTATCAGGAAATGTTTCTTCTGAAAGCATCAGCATTCGCCCCTAGGGCTACAGCGATCCACTAGCCTCGGGTTGTAAAATGAAAACAACACCTTGGCATTGGTGGTCGACGTTCGCTCTCGGATTTTAATGATTTTCTTAACGTTTGACTTGCCTTAACTCCGTGGGCATATAAATATCAAAACTGAATAAATGAAGGTGTAAACTTTAGCAGACTATGACGCATGATGTTTAGCGGTTGGCTGTAGCACAGTCATCATACACGGCAATGCAGGAAGTCCGGAAATGGAATAAACCGGCCATGGCTGCTATAGCCTGCACCTATCGCTAAAGTTCGAAGACTGCTTTCCTGCACCAAAAGCCGCAATAATTCATTCAAAAACCCTGCATCGATGGCTTCCAATACATCTCTGAATTCATATCTTGTATGCTTTTTGTGTTGAAGACGATACATTTTTGAGTGTGGTTTCCAAAAAACGAACACTTTCATAAAACGAACACTTTTTTACAACAGCTGCCATTGATGATTTTAAAGTAGATCCAGGCTGTCTAATGTTGGTCCCTGATCCTTTGAAAAATGTAAATAAAGTAGAAATGCGGAGCGACTGAGGGCTAGTGTACTAAGGTCAAAGTCAAAATTCATAGAAATTTTCATTCTGTTCTACCAACAATCACTTGAAATGACTATTTTCAGTGGTGAACCATAGAGGAAAACTGCATCCTAAATTGTACAAGTGAGATAACAATAGCTGCTAAAGTTCTTTGGCTGGATGCAGATTCCTTTGTACAGGGTTCAAAATACCCGGTGGTCATGCGTCAAAAGACCACCAATTATCTCATTTGGACCACCAGATTCTGTTGTGGGTGGTCAATGTTGACCACCAAATTTTCGGAGGTCACACTAGTGCTGCAAAGCTGTAAGTCTTACATTCCTCTCACAGTTTATTGCTAGGAGTATCCAGAAACAATATATTATCCTCAGAGATAGATATAGCAGTTATCTATTACACATCTTGTCTGTTCAATCACAGTCCCTCCACTTTGGTTTAATGTCAGTCCTTCAACCCCACTCCAATCTACCCAAGTGAGGCGTTCCTTTGGATACACAATGTCTCTCTTTGTTTTACTGTTTACTGCTATGATTATTGTGATTCAGTCTGCAAATGTTGCATAACATCTCATTGTACAAAACTCTGACAAAACTTCATAAGTCCAAAAAAATGCAATAATTGTCATGTTATCAGCAGTAATTGTCATTTCTTGATTACTCAGTTTGTAATTCTGTCAAAACTTACAGTCAGTCAGTCACTCATGCACTCATTTCAAGTTGTGAAAATACTGAAAATTTCAGTGGATTTACTGGGCATCCAACATAGACCAACGTAACACGAGTAGCAGCATAGTGGAATGGTTCCAGAACAAGATGTCAGCCCACTATTCCACCCTATGGACCCTGACCTCCACAAGAATTACACTCTAACAATGACAATTATTTTTGACCACCAGAATTTTGCAATTGACCACCAAAATTTGAATCTGGTGGTCAAACTTGACCACCAAACAAAAAAATAAATTTCGAACCCTGTTTGTAGATGATCATAATGACATATTTCTGTAAGCAATGCTTGAAATAAAACTTGTAACTTACCGTTTGTGGTTGATGAACTGTTTTGTCCGGTTTGTAAAAAGCTAAGGAACCGTGTATTGGTGGGTGAGGGGTGGGGGTACGTACCAAACATCCACATATTTGGTGGTTGGTATATGGCTTGGCCCCCTGTAATTTTCGTATGGTCCCCTGTTTCAAAACTTAGTGAAACCCCTGCATTGTCTTTTGCAAAATCTTTTTTTGACATCACCATGATTGCTATAATACAAGAGGTCCAATTGATGGCTTTAAAATATTGGTTTCAAAAAGTCTGTTGTTGAAAGGGGTATTGACATTGAAATTGACAGTTTATAAAGCTCAGCTGATAGATAGCACACAGCCATCTGTGTTTATACAAGAGATGAAGTATACCGGTATGTTCACTGCGGCCCAGCAGCGCCCTGTTTTGTCCAATGCTTCGCGGAGCGCGTATACCTATATTGGGGTCATGACTGAGGTCATTTACCCTAGTTACTGTAAATCAATATGGCGGCGCCCATGTTAGTCATCGCTACAGCTGTCAAGCGTAAGCTACGCAACGTAAATTTTGAGCTTATGAGAAGCAAGGGCGATTTCCATTGTGACCTACTGGTACATGGCCTTTGCGATGAACTAGATGCCAATGTTGACCCTGCAATCAAGAAACTAATAAAATCACAGCTGACAAGGTAAAGCTCCGCCAGATAGAGGTGTACCCAATATTTGAGTGTGAAATGAGACATTGGCGATCAGCAGTGACCTAGAAATTGAAACCCTCTTGCTCAATGCCGAATCCATGGAAGGAACCTTCAGCAGAAATATCCCAGCAGAAGTGTTTGAGCTCATTCGGCTGTATTCAACCCGCAATTCAATGCACACTGAAGAGTCTGAAACACCGTGTACAGTAACTCTGAAATTTACCTGGTTGAACAAAGTCAACTATCTTGGCCGTGGAGCCCGCTACGAAAATCAGCAGCTGTTACTGAGGTCAGTGAAGGCTCAGCGTATGGAAGTTATCTGTACCGATGACAAGCCCATGATTGTGCAGTATAGGAAGACATCAGAAACAGCGACGATCAACTTCCACTATGGCTGTTGGAACAAACATGGGGTTCCTCAACATGTTTGAATGGTGAATTGTCCTGGAGAAATTTTGAACTGCTGAGGTTTGACGTTCTTGTTCAAGTTTTGAAATCATTTCATAGCAGTGAAGAGTTCACATTTTTTGGCCTTTTTCAAAGCATGAAATCAGCAGATGTTTCTGCACATGTTCAGTCATACAGAAATAAAAAAAAAACAAAACAATTTGATATTTCATCAAAGTTTGTGATCTTTATTACTTTGCTTGAAAGTTAACTGTGGCATACAGTAAATTACAGTCCATATTCCTTACATACAATGGTGGTTCAGAATGAAAGGCATCCTAAATATTAACAAGATAACTTGTCAATAAAAAACACTACATGCATTTATTTCTTAACCATTGGTCAAACATGTATTCGAGTATCACCTCTTTGAAAGCTCTGCTGCAATGTTCAACTCAGCAAATGAAGAGTACTTTTGCAGTCCCATGAAGAATTTTTTTAAACTAAAGTTTACAAATTCAGACTTTACAATTCCATTAAAATGCAGCCAAAATATTAAAATTACATTACTTCAAAAACCTTTGGATATAGGCTCAGCAGTGATTGTGAAACTAAATTATGATCTCACTTAATTCTAAAAAATTGAAATTATTTGATATATTTGTCAAAGCACAAAGATCATTCTCAGACAAAAACTGAATTCAGTCTTAAACTAACTGTTTAAAAATTTCATTCTCAGCTGTTTATGATTTTCTAATAATCCTACAAAATGTTTAACAATTAGCTTCTAACTTATATAGGCAAAACTTAATCAACATCTTTGTATACCCATTATATCCATTCAAATTTACACTGTGAAGGCATGCACAATTTTGCATCCAAAGCTCATCACTTCAATGTATTTTTCAGAATTTTACTTATTTTCCCACTCACTGCAGACCGTTTAATTTCCCCCATAAATTTGCAGCTGCAAATTTCACAAGATTCAGAGGAACACTGCTTCTCATTGCCACAAAAACAGTAACTCGGGTCATCATAATGTATTTGGCATTCTCTATGGCTTTCAATCCCACATGATCCTCCCTATAATTATCAGAACAGGGGTCTTGTGTGCGTAGCCAATACAGTAGTACGTATTCATGCCTGAATATGAGAGACCATCTGTTCTGGGGTGTTGAATTACAACTGTATTCAAGTAAGCGCAAATGCTTGGCTTCTCTTCCCTCCATTGTATTAAGACCCAACCCCATATTGAACTTCCTTTGTAACGTTCTGCTTTTTGCATGAAGCACTGTACTTTCCAACAACAGTGAGTGTCTAACTGTATCTCGAAGTCTCCAACATGTCCGCCGAACACAGACAATTCTTGCTGCTTCTGCTATCCATCAAGCATCAGCAGAGTCTAACTGTCAGCATAGCAATGTTAGTATCACAAACCCCCCACAGCCAGCACTTGATGGGCTGTGGGAAACTCTTATTAATTCCGCCACGCCTAGTCAGATCGAAAAATACCTCTCCACTTCAGATAAATTTAAAGAAATAATTATGCAATCATTGCTACGTAATCTGTGTCAAAATTTGAAGAAAGCAATAATGCAAGTTCTAGTCTTCTCTGATTATGTATTAAGATCTGTAAGATGTAAAGACAACAGTCAAACGTCACTTTCAAAAACACATTATCCATTTTATATATATATATATATATATATTATATATATATATATATATATATATATATATATATATATATATAATATATATATATATATACAACCACAAGGACAATTTCATAAACAAGCCAACCTGCAGACTCATCAATCCATCCAAAACAGAAATCGGCACCATAAGCAAGACAATTCTTGACCGCATAAACAAAGATGTACTCTCCAAAACCAATCTAAATCAATGGAAAAACACGTCAAATGTCATAAACTGGTTCAAACGAATTCAACGGAAAGCAAGCAAAAGTTTCATCGCCTTTGACATTATAGAATTCTACCCGTCAATCACAAAGAAATTGCTAACAGAAGCTATCCATCACGCACGGAAATACACCGACATCTCCGACGAAGAAGAAGAAATCATAATGCACTCAAGAAAATCCGCACTGTTCAACAATGATTCCGTATGGACCAAGAGAAACTCAGAAGACATGTTTGACATAACCATGGGAAGTTTTGACGGAGCTGAGATATGTGAGCTCGTCGGACTGTACATCCTCTCCCACCTCAGCAAGAAACTCGGCAAAGAAAACACCGGTCTTTACCGAGACGACGGGCTCGCCATCACAAGCAGTAAATCAGCAAGGCAATGTGAAAAACTGAAAAAGGAACTCGCTTCCATTTTCCACGCATTTGATCTCCACATAACTATCCAAGCGAATATCAAGACAACTAACTTCCTTGACGTAACATTCAATCTGGAAAATGCTTCTTACCAACCATACAGCAAACCAAACAACCAGCTTCTTACATCGATAGACGATCCAACCACCCCCCGCCAATCCTGGAACAAATACCTATCTCAGTCAACAGCAGAATATCAAACATCTCAGATTGTGAAACAACATTCAAGAAAGCAGCCCCGACTTCGAAAAGGCGCTGAAACAAAGTGGACACACATGCAAAATGAAGTACGAGCCCCCGTCACCAAGCAACGAAAACAAAAGAAAACGCAGCAGACGAATCATTTGGTACAATCCCCCTTTCAACAAGGCAGTGAAAACCAACATCGGCAGAACATTTCTGAACTTGATTAAGACCCACTTTCCAGAAGGCCACCGTCTACACAAGCTCTTCAATAAAAACAACGTAAAAGTAAGCTACAGTTGCTCCAGAAACATGGGAAGTATAATCAAAGCCCACAACAACCAAATACTACATAAAGACAGGGAGCAAGAGAAGTGGTGCAACTGCCGCAAAAAAGACGACTGTCCACTTTCAGGAAACTGCCTCACCTCTTCAGTAATATACAAAGCCACTGTCACCACAAGCAACGATCAGAAACACTACATTTGACTCACGGACTCAACCTTCAAACACGTATCACAAGTACACTTTCAAAACTCCCAAGCAAAGAAATAGCACAGAGCTCTCAAAATTCATATGGAAGCTCAAAGGCAACAACAAAAACTACGATATCAAATGGTCAATCATCGACAGAGCTCCCCCCTATTCAAATAAAACCAAACGCTGCAACCTGTGCATAACAGAAAAAACTCCATATAATTTATTCAGATAGCAAATCAACCCTCAACAAACGTGCTGAATTCCTCTCAAAATGCAGACACCGCAGCAAATTCCTCCTCTGTAATAACTGACTTGCCATTGGCCACAACAGCTTATTTGAATATGCATGCCCACCTGCAACACAATATAAACAGTCCCATTCCCGCCAAACCCTCACTCCTGATGATTGCTTAGCGCATGAAACAGACTGTAGAGTGACAACTACAAGTTCCTAGATTCTCAGTATATATATATATATATATATATATATATATATATATATATATATATATATATATATATATATATATATATATATATATATATATATATATATATATATATATATATATATATATATATATATATATATATATATATATATATATATATATATATATATATATAACCCAGGTAGTTTAACTGTCAGTCAACTAAACCTGGACCCAAGTTCATATTATCCAATCGACAACAAGGAAAAGAATGATTATCGTACAATTTGCGTTGCAGTTTATATTGAGGTTTATTTCACTACACACTAATGATGATAAAAAGTCTACAATGATTAGCCGGCAATACTGTTTAAACATACAGAAACTCTAGACACGCCCCTATCCAAGTTCGTATCAATTACAGTGTTCACTCAATAGACACTCTCCAGAATTGTTCAGGGTTCAGAGTCCACGTCGATCCTGTTGCTACGGTTACAAATTCCGTGTCGTAACCTCTTCCAGTTCGGGTGGGAAACTGATTCACACAAAACGTCCTCCAGACAGTTCTCCTTTGGGATTAACTCATTAGCAGTCCAAACGCTTCCGTCAATGGGTTGGTATGTCGGGAAACTAGAAGTTCATAAGCCATGCAAAAAGAGAAGAGCACTTACAAGTTACATAAGCTCTTTGAGTCAGCAGATCGTGATATCAGCTGGATCTTAATCCATGGCATGGCAATGCCATTCTAGTCACTTTATGTCAAGGTGAACAAGTTCATTTTCTGTTGAACTATTGGTATTCAGGAATCAAAACAAAGAGTACAAAACTACTAAACAAATCAATCTATTACTATGGAAGCTTGAGATTCAGAATGGCTCACAGTCCAATCGGGAAAGCACATGGCCCCTCCAATTTGCCTCACAATGGGTGTGGTCTCAAACTTCAAAAAATACACCATGAAAACACGTTACAAATTCAGTATTGCAACAAATGTGAAAACCTACCTAGAAGTTCATAAGCCATGCAAAAAGACCAACCACGTCGTCTTGGTTACTGGCAAGAAGAACTAATTCCCTTAGACCGAGTCTCTGCCCGCACAAGCACCACTCCACGCAGTATCTGTCTGCTTGCAGTGCATTGTGGGAGATAACGGCAATCAAGGAATTCCATCTGATTACTTAACTGTCAGATGGGATGGAAGATCAAATCACGTGACTTACTTCGTAACCGGGTTACACATTCCCCTCAGAAGCTTACACACTCCGGGTGTAAGTGAACTCCTTTGACAGATAATCACAACTCAATAATGCAAATTCCAAAGCAGAGCCAGAAAAGAAGGTCAATTGACCTACAGAACACCAAGTGAAACAAATGAAAAGCCATACAACTTTCACAAATGGAGGTGTTGATGGTTACATGCCATAAAAACGTGCAACAAAGTTCCTATTCCCCTCAGGAATCACATGTCATGTGTAATCCTCCATTGCAGTTTTTCTCTTCATCCCAATACTCCCTCCATCTACACTACATAAAACTAACAATTAAACAAGGCATTGACACACCTGTGCCATGCGTGGTATCACCCATCTTGCTGGTGATGTGACGACTGACGACGTGGTTGGTCCTTCCCATTTTTTTTAAAACCTCTAGTTCCGAGACATTAATGCAAAAACAAACTGCAACAAACTGTACGATAATAACTCATTCTATCCACATCCCGGACGAGCCCCCATTTATGTAACCCAGGTAGCTAACTGTCAGTCAACTAAACCTGGACCCAAGTTCATATTATCCAATCAACAACGAAGGAAAGAATGATTATCGCACAATTTGCGTTGCAGTTTATATTGAGGTTTATTTCACTACACACTAATGATGATAAAAAGTCTACAATGATTAGCCGGCAATACTGTTTAAACTACAGAAACTCTAGACACGCCCCTATCCAAGTTCGTATCAATTACAGTGTTCACTCAATAGACACTCTCCAGAATTGTTCAGGGTTCAGAGTCCACGTCGATCCTGTTGCTACGGTTACAAATTCCGTGTCGTAACCTCTTCCAGTTCGGGTGGGAAACTGATTCACACAAAACGTCCTCCAGACAGTTCTCCTTTGGGATTAACTCATTAGCAGTCCAAACGCTTCCGTCAATGGGTTGGTATGTCGGGAAACTAGAAGTTCATAAGCCATGCAAAAAAGAGAAGAGCACTTACAAGTTACATAAGCTCTTTGAGTCAGCAGATCGTGATATCAGCTGGATCTTAATCCATGGCATGGCAATGCCATTCTAGTCACTATGTCAAGGTGAACAAGTTCATTTTCTGTTGAACTATTGGTATTCAGGAATCAAAACAAAGAGTACAAAACTACTAAACAAATCAATCTATTACTGTGGAAGCTTGAGATTCAGAATGGCTCACAGTCCAATCGGGAAAGCACATGGCCCCTCCAATTTGCCTCACAATGGGTGTGGTCTCAAACTTCAAAAAATACACCATGAAAACACGTTACAAATTCAGTATTGCAACAAATGTGAAAACCTACCTAGAAGTTCATAAGCCATGCAAAAAGACCAACCACGTCGTCTTGGTTACTGGCAAGAAGAACTAATTCCCTTAGACCGAGTCTCTGCCCGCACCAAGCACACCACTCCACGCAGTATCTGTCTGCTGCAGTGCATTGTGGGAGATAACGGCAATCAAGGAATTCCATCTGATTACTTAACTGTCAGATGGGATGGAAGATCAAATCACGTGGCTTACTTTGTAACCGGGGTTACATATATATATACTTAATTTATTTGTTATATATATATATATATATATATATATATATATATATATATATATATATATATATATATATATATATATATATATATATATATATATATATATATATATATATATATATATATATACAGTGTGTGCATGAGAGAGAGAGAGAGAGAGAGAGAGAGAAAGAGAAAGAGAATTATCTTACCTCCTGCCTGAACCTGTCTGTTTTCTGACTAAGTAACACACAGCCCTGCCATGCACAGCTTACATACATACATACATACATACATACATACATACATACATACATACATACATACATACATACATACATACATACATACATACATACATACATACATACATACATACATACAGGTACATACATACATACATACATACATACATACATACATACATACATACATACATACATACATACATACATACATACATACATACATACATACATACATACATACATACATACATACATACATACATACATACATACATACATACATACATACATACATACATACATACATACACATACATACATACATACATAATACATACATACATACATACATACATACATACATACATACATACATACATACATACATACATACATACATACATACATACATACTAGCTCTGCATGGCAGGGCTGTGAGTTACCGGCGTTATGTGGCCTGTCAGCCTGTTGTGGGAGGCCGTATAATGCTGGTAACACACACCCTGACAAAAGTTACTGCTTGTAACAAACTTTAGACAAGTTATGTTTCAATTTGTGACAAGTGTACAGACCATATGACTCTCCACCTTGTCACATCCGTGTTAACAGCTTGTCAACACGCTTGACATGAAACTTACACAAGCGTGGGACAAGTTTGAATCTTACAAGCTTGTAACAATTCAAAAGGTTCAGGAAAGTGGAAGGTTGAAATTACAAGCTTTTAACAAGATTGTGGAACACTATGTGTGTCTGCTGGTATATTCATCTATCAAAGGTTGTATCAAGGTTGTATATTACCCATAAGCCTTTGCTTCATTGCCAGCATTATTGCTGCCCTTTGCCATAGGCAACTATATTGAGCCAAGTTGGGGTCATCATGCCACAGGCACTCGGTGCCACATTTGCGGGATATTAACCAGATTGACTGATTTGATAACACAGTGACTTCATTATTTGTTAAAAGAACCAATATTGTATGTGTTACGAGTGTAGGTTTGGCAATCAAGAATGAGACAACAACATGCTAGAGAGTATGTGTACACAAAGTATGTCCTCAATTATGGCTGGAATATGGCTCTCATCACCAAACCTCTATTTGAACTACCCTACCCAAAATCCAAAGTACATCGTTGGACTTAAAACAGTAACTTACCATTACATCAACAGATCTCAATTTCAATTACCTTACCAAAATTTTAGGCCTCTCGCAAACTATTACTGCAAATTTGCCGCAAGCTTTGCAGTAAATTTGCTGCAAACTTTTTCTGCAAATAAGCCAGCGATTCATTTTTCAGATGCAAATTGGGTTTCTTGTGAACTTGCTGCAAATATGCAGCAAACTCCCTGCTGCAATGTTGCTGCAAACTCTTTGCAGCAAATTTCGGCACAATGCTTGCAGCAACTTCCGCCAAATTAATTTTAATGTTACTGAAAATTTCCCGGAAACTCCATACAGCACATTATTTTCCATCTTACTGCAAATTTGCTGCAAATTACACATGTAAAATTGCTTCAAAAGTTGGCATAATTCCACAACAGTCAGCTCTGGATCAGTAATAGTAAGAAAACTGAATACATATTGAAAACCAAAGAAGCGACACAATTAAGAGGCAGCAAAATTTCTGGTATTGTACCACAAGTTTCACAATTTTTATCTTCTCAAAAAATATAATAAATTCAGCTCAGATGTGTACACACAGTTGTAAAATCACTTGTAGACATGGCCAATGAAAACCTGACAAATCTTAAGACAGACTGTGGACAGCACAAGATGTGTTTTATCCAACTAAGCTCTGAAATACCAGTTTCACGAGAAACAATGGTCAGCGCAAATAGTTATTATTTAATAAAAAGACAACAGAGAAATAAAAGGTTAATTCAAATTGTGGTACAATTTATTTTATATGCCATGTTCATTTTAATGCCACATAAGTGTCTTCAAGATATTTTCTTTTTGCTTGAGAAGTTTCATTATATTTACATTACTGTCAAAGGCTGCGATTTGGCTTTCTGTTCTCTGAATTTCTTGTCCCTTTTAGGCTTTAATTAGAGAACCAGCAATGCATTCTGAAAAATACAAATCGTTCAGGGAAGAGTGTAAGTCTTTTACCGTTTGACCAAACATTGTAAATTTCATGAAAGAAATCAATAATTATTTGAAAATGAGACAGAGTCAAGTTGAAAATCGATGCAGAAAAATGCCTAAATATTCACGATCGTTTAATGATTTAATGTCCGACAACGGACTACTCGCCGTATGTTGCTTACATACACGACGGCGACAATCTGCAAAAATCTCAGCACTTAGTTACTGCATGGAGGTAGTACCACCTCCATGGTTACTGTAATGTTGGGAAACGAAAGTGAATTCAGTATGAATCAGTTCTCAACGAAAATTTATCTGTAGGTAAACATAGGAATACAAGGATTACAGAACATAATAGCGATGTACAGACGGACGGTACATTGACTTACATTTGTGAACGGCTCGCAGACGCTGGAAGATTTTCGGTTGCAGGTCTCCCGTCTCCGTGCTGTACCACGGTCCCTCCACGACGACCGTGGCTGTACATACAAATATAGTCAGCATCTTTACTGCTTTTCGCGTTCACAAAATTAGAACTCCGTCTGTCCCTGGTACTGTATACACGTTTTTCCAACACTGTGATATCATTTGGCTGGCGATTCCATAGAAAGATCACGAAATTGTCCACTAGATAACTCCCTGATCACAAGTACACAGCCGATGGTACCAAAATCTAACTTCGCGCCGATCAAGCCTGATGACGTTAACGGAAGTGATATCTATATATCATTACGCGATTGATAATGTAGTTTCGATTTTAAACGCTGGAATTGACTCTACATCTGCACCAACCGTTCTATATCATACTTAATATAGCATTTAATTTATTAGTTTAATGAAAATGGTTATTTTTACCACAGAAAGACTAAAAAGAGAGTACAAATTCTTTCAGCACGAAGAATCAATATCAA